>NC_134469.1:34836575-34915349 GCF_964194025.1 Convolutriloba macropyga
TTAGACTTGTAGATTCAGAGGGAAAAAAACGATGTACAATTGAACTTTGTTGACTCATACAAACTTTATAAAACCAATATTGATATTTTTTAGGTAACTTTGTGTTAGTTTTTTAAATATGAAACAATTTATGTCAGAATTTTTCTCGGGAACTTGCACAATAAGAGAGAAAAAGATGTACAATTGACCTTTGATGAGTCGTATATACTTTATTTGAACAATATTGATTTTTTTCTAAGTAATTTTATGTTATTTTTAACTTACGGAAAAAAATTTCTCAAGAATTTTTCTCTGGTAATTGTAGATTGAGAGATAAGAAATTATGTACAACTGATCTTTGATGACTCATATTCTTTGTAAGCGCAAATTCGATAACTTTTAAGTAACTTTGTGTTAGTTTTAACTTATTAAACAATTTATTTCAGAAAACTTTCTCTAATACTTGTACATTAAGGGGGGAAAAAGATGTACAATTGACATTTGATGAGTCATATACAATTCGTAAGAGCAAAATTAATAACTTTTTAGGTAATTTTGTGTTAGTTTCAACTTATGAAACAACTTTTCCTTGAAAAACTTTTCTATCGCACTATAAGAATTTTTTCGCTGGGACTTATAAATTTGGAACAAGGAAAAAATGATCCATATTTGACCGTTGATGAGTCATATCAAGTTCATATGAGCAAAATTGATACGTTATCAATATACTTTGTGTTAGTTTTAACTCAACGAACAACTTTTCTTTGAAAATTTTTTCTCTCGGACTTGTATATTTAGAGGGAAAAAATGACGTACAAGTCACATTAGGTGATCATATATTTCATATAAACATTATTGATATTTTTAAAGTAACTTTTTATTAGTTTTAACTTAAAAATTTACTTCAGAGTTTTTTTCTGGCGCTTGTACATTAAGCAGGAAAAAGATGTACAGTTGACCTTTGATGAGTCATATATTTTCGTATGAGCAAAATTGATACATTCTTATGTAATTTTGTGTAACTTTTAACTAACGAAACAACTTTTCCTTAAAAATTTTTTCTATGGGTCTTGTACATTAACGGATTGGAAATGATGTACAATTGATCATTGATGAGTCATATATTCTTCGTAGCAGCATAATTGATACATTTTTCAGTAATTTTGTGTTAGTTTTAAGCAATATTTTAAAGTAACTGCATTAAAAACAAACTGCATTAAAAAAATTAGTAGAGAGAGAGAGGGAGAGTGTGAGAGAGAAGAACACCAGATACAGTTGAAGAGAAACAATGTCGGGTACATTTTCTCAGAAAGTGCAGCTGATTTATTTGCACATTTCTTAAAAACAGACAGCAGTGTGTAAGGATAAATGATGTTTACTAAGAATTGTTGGAAACAAATGGTGCTCCACAGGGAACAGTTTTAGTGCCACTAGTTTTCCTTCTCTACATAAATGATTTTCGAGAAAAGGTACAAGGAAACTTTGACATAATTCAGTTTGCTGATGAAACAAGTTTCCATTTTGGCAGAAACAATGTCACCGAACTGGAAAAATGTGTTTCTGAAATACTATAGAAAACAACTAAATATCTACAGCAAAAGAAATAAAACATGAATACCGGCGAAACTGAAAACCATGATAAGACGTGTTCTGAGCTTACCTTTATTAGGATACTTCTGGAACTGTCTTATGGTTGTCTCAAGAATAAGGTGTACTCTTAAGGCTTACCTGACTAACTAAAGTTCTATATCTCTAGTCTGTTACTCTTCTATCTGAGCTTCAGTAGACAGTGCACGGGCCCCAATGCTAAAGTCTAACGTATATCTCAATAGAAAACAAGAGCGGAGTAGAGAGAGAGAAATATATCAGGTGGTTAACTGGTACTGACTAAACAACTTTCTCTTCTGAGAAGAGGGGTAAAATGGGTAAACATCTAAAGGATAAAAAGGAAAAGATATTATCCCCTTTTTTTATCCAATCAGGGAAGAGTATTTTCAGTCTTTATTTATTTAAATAATAAAGTCTTTCAAATAGTTCTTTCTGGAAGTCATATTTGACTCCATCTTTCCGGGGTTTCGAGTTTTTTGAAAGTCTCTTGTACATTATAATAAGTCAATTTCTCTTTTTTCTCTCTGAAGGATTTTCTTTCTTTTTTGGAGTGTGTTGCTTGAGATCGGTTCGTCTGTAAGTCGACTCCTAGACATGGGTTGCCCAAAGAGCAAAGAGTGAACATCAACAACCACAAAAGTATCTATTCCATTACCACGTCCAGTGGATGAAGATCCTTTCGGGTAGGTCCGGTGTTGATGCTTGGAGGCGATCCCGATGTCCAGTGACTTGACTTACCTGACTTACCTGAATTGGTTTGTTGTTAGGTGTTAGAGGTTTAGAAAAGTTTTTCTTTATTATAACCTGTGTTGGGTTTCAATGTTCTGTTATACGTAGTATCTCTTCCGGTTGGAAAGAAAATAAAGATTTATATGATCTGTGTTAAGTATATTTTGTTATATGTTTTTATGGAATTCGACTGATCAATTGAGGGTAGTATTGGCTAGGTCAGCACAAGGTGTGTGACATAGTCTAGAAATGTTTTAGTGACATGTGATTGTTTAGCCATGTTGGATTAATAGAGATTTTGTTACTTAATATGAACATGTATTAATAATCTGTTTCCTGTGCGAAATCCGAAGTTATTCTGATTCAAGCAATTCCTACGAATTGTATCGTTATACTTCTAAAATTTGTGTTATGTTATGTATTTTGTAAAGGGTTTATAGATCTCGCTTACGGGTTTGTAATGGATATGTCCAAAAATGTCCAAATTCTTTATTCAATCAACTTCTATTTCTCTAACTTCAGAAATTAAGTTAAAGTCTCTGTCTGCGCGCTGATACATGATTCCAAATAATCCAAAGACTCTTTCAGTATTTGGAGTACTACAATGTTAGTTGTTACTAGGTAAAGGTGAAGCTGTTAGTTGTTACTATGGCTTAAAGAGTTAATGAAATGTATCCATACATGTTGTTTGTTCTTTGAAAAGTGAAAGTATGTTCTTCATGTATTTGGTATTCTGTTTATGCATAAATTTTTACATGTGAAAATTTCGAAATTCAAGTATTTTATGTTTTAATTTATGTTACAAGTTGAAATATTGATACGGTTTGTTTGGAAAAGTATTTAACACTTTGCTATGTTATTATGATTTCAAACTGATATTATAGTTTTGTATGTTGTGTAAATAAATCGGTTCTATAAGAATCTAGAATGAGTTTTGTTGAAATGTCATGTCGATGACTCAAGGTCGGTAAATGTTGTATTACATGTTATACATAGAGTTAGTATGTCTATTATATGACTCATTGTGTACATATACACGTTGTTTACAATACAAATGTTGTTATTGCTGTCAGTTCTGTGCTTTATTTCGAGTTGTTATTTATTTACAAAATTGCATATAACTAACTATTAAAAGATCTTTGCATATATACATATATATTTTAGAAATTAGGTTAGGGTTTATAGGAAAAGTAAAAAATTATTTTTGCATTTTTAAAATTTTTTGAGCAGAAAAGATATATAACAATAAATGGTTGTACAAATATGAAGTACAACTATAAATTACTCGTTGTGAGCATATTTATTTAGGTAAAAACTCAAATATAAAGGTTTACAAAGTATTTGAGTATAAATTATTGAACTGATATAAATACATTTATCAGGAAAGGGTGAATTTTGGGTTTCAGAAAACATAAATAAATATATGCACTGATTTAATTTCATAGTTATTTATTGTTACTTGTCGATGTTATCAAGAGTTGTTACTTGTTACTGTGACAACATTATCATAACTTCTCCGTTTGTTTCGGATAGTTCGTTCGTTCTTTATAATGTCGATATTCCTTTACGAAATTGTCGTCTTTTGACAGAAAATATGCAAGTAAGTTCGTTAGATCTTTTAATGGAATATCTGTAATTGATGCTTTAACTGTATTGCATAGTTCCTGCATATAACTAACTATTAAAAGATCTTTGCATATATACATATATATTTTAGAAATTAGGTTAGGGTTTATAGGAAAAGTAAAAAATTATTTTTGCATTTTTAAAATTTTTTGAGCAGAAAAGATATATAACAATAAATGGTTGTACAAATATGAAGTACAACTATAAATTACTCGTTGTGAGCATATTTATTTAGGTAAAAACTCAAATATAAAGGTTTACAAAGTATTTGAGTATAAATTATTGAACTGATATAAATACATTTATCAGGAAAGGGTGAATTTTGGGTTTCAGAAAACATAAATATATGCACTGATTTAATTTCATAGTTATTTATTGTTACTTGTCGATGTTATCAAGAGTTGTTACTTGTTACTGTGACAACATTATCATAACTTCTCCGTTTGTTTCGGATAGTTCGTTCGTTCTTTATAATGTCGATATTCCTTTACGAAATTGTCGTCTTTTGACAGAAAATATGCAAGTAAGTTCGTTAGATCTTTTAATGGAATATCTGTAATTGATGCTTTAACTGTATTGCATAGTTCCTGCTCAAGTTCTGTTTTCGTGCGCTCATTATTGAAGTTTATTCTTTTCGTGAAAGCGCGGTTCGTTACGCTTCCTTCGAGGTGATATACGTGATATTCCTCGCAAGGTTCCAAAGCTTCCAGCGGTACCATGAGAGGTCGCTCCGGGGAATCTTTTGGTTGGAATATATAGTAGTTCTTGATTGGGTCAAAGTTTCGAAGTGTGCCCAATGTATATTCCCATTTCAAACGATATCCGTAATTAAGGAAATAAGGTGACGTAAGTTGGTCGTCTATGTGAATGTAACTTTTTGATGTGTTATGGCTTTTGTCACGTAGAAATGTATAATATATAAGGTTGTGAATTAATTTAGTTTCATGCACTCTGTAGTTATTGTTCTGTACATCTTTCGGAGTAAGATGCAGAAAATTGAAACTCAGTTGAAATATCTGATGATCGTAAATACTGTACGCAGATAAGTCTTGGGATGCCTTAGCTATAAGTTGGTCAAAATGACATGTTACTGGGATCTTAAACTCGTAGTCATAATCATATAAAAATCTCTCGGTGAGACTGTAAAACTTTTTAAGTATTGGGTACATAGACTGGTGGAGTTTGTCTCTCCCCATATTTTTCGTGCTTCGTTTGACTGTATTAGTGTTTTCTGGTGGCAGAGGTGGGAAATACTCTGACACACGATCTTCAAGGTTATGAAGAGGTGCCATGAAAAAGTTATATACGCGTGAATCGAATGGCATATTTGCCCAGTTTCTGTATGATAACAATGGGTTGTAGTTACTATTGTGTGGGCTATTCAAAGTTCTAGGATCTTTGTCCTGAAACCAAATTGTTTCCATGACGTTTGTTGTGGGTGTCTGTTCATTTGTCGATTGGTGAAAAAATGATTTGCTGTTTGCTGATCTCGGTGTTACCGCGTATGGAAATCTTAAATTGTTTGGCCTACGATTAGTTGTAAACAATTGTGGTTGATTATAACTTTGTGTTCTTGGTTGATCTGTAATATAATCAGATGGTGGTGGCGGTCGCACTGGTGGGGGTAGTTTGGAAGTGGGGGTGATGTATATGATTCCGTCGTCGAACGGGTCTGAGTTCGAACTAATCTGTTATGTTCATAACTATGAATGTTGGTACTTGTTCCCTGGTCATTAGTGTTTTTGTTAGTGTTAAAGGATTGCAAATTCCGTCTGTTATCAAATCTATTCTTAATTTTACGTGCGATGTCTTGTGGAGTTTGAGAAATCTGTTGAGTATTGTTTAAATGTACTCTCATTGTAGTGACTGTTTCAGGGATATTGTCCATTTGGTCGTCTGTTTGCGTCCCACAGTCCGACGCGTTGTCTCTTATGGTGCCAGGGCTCGATCTCACTGATCCGGGACTCAATTCTCCGTCCTCAACTTCGTAGCTGAATGGGGAATCGGATTTGTATGGCGATTCATATTCCATGCCTGTTGCCATTGTGCTAAAACTCATAGATTATTACTATTGGAATAATACATGGTTTCAAAATGTTATGATTACTGTTATAGTTTGGTATGTTAAAAACTCACTCGTTAGTGGTTACATTGTTATATGTTAAAAATATATTGTTATTTTTACTGTAGATTTCTTGTGTTTTGTTATAAATATACATATTTATGAATATGCAATTTTGATGAGTTGATAGTTGTGGAGGATGGGTATACTGTTAGATGTTCTTTAATGTACATATTGTTTTTAAATTTCGTATGTATCAGCCGAATGAGTGTCAAAGTATGTGACTTCATTTGTGTGTGGCTGATCATTTTGGAGTACATCTAGGCTGTGGCTGCGATTATGCATTTTGTTAGCCGTTAATTTCAGTTGTTCAAAATCAATCGGTGGAGGGTTTTGCCTATCTAGTAGTTTTGATGTAGGTATTAAGTGTCTGTGTTCGTTATTTGTTGAAGGATTTGGGATTTAATATGGTTTAGGTTGCTGAAGTGGTATAGGTGTTTCATATGGGTGGTTGTGGAATAAACTACTATGTTGTTCAACTTTTGGTGCACTAGGGACAGGTGCTGGTAAATTGTTTCCGATGCATTGGTATAACGGGGGTGGTGTGATTAGTTGTGGTAATATTGATGGTAGTTTATTCTCTTTGATTGTTTCTAACGGTTCTAGTTTAAATGGTTCTGGTTTATATTTCCTTTCTGGTAATGGTGGTTTCTGTATCTTTTTTGTTGGTTCTAAAGTTCGTAATTGTAATCCGCTTTCTGTTCTACTGATTGTTGTGTTATAATGTTTATAATTTGTATCAACGTAGATTTCTGTTGGTATTTCATTGTTGTTATGGCTTGACATTGTTACTTCTGCTGAATGTCTACGAAAGGTGGGTTTACTTTTTCTTGTTTTGTTGTTTAAGTTTCCATAATGAGAATTGTTATCGTCACTGTCGTCATGTGTATTTTCTTCTTGTATCTGTGCTACGAGTTGTGTAAGTGTTTGTGAAAATATTCCAAAGATTCCGGTTAGTAGTATTTTTGTTATACTTGCTTGTTTTCCGATTGCTTTGTGAATGGCAAAAGCGTTATAGAATTTAATAATAAGATTTGTTATGAATAATATCATGCTAATCATAGCATAAATAATAGCCATTTTCTCTAATATGTACCATGGCCAACCAAAGATGGTGAGAATTTGGTCTTTCAGCTATGCGCCGTCAAAAATTTCTTTCCAGTTGACGCTAGGTTGGTCGATCTGAAAGTTATATCCGTTTATATTCAAATCTCTCAGCCATTTTAGAGATTGTTCGTAATTTTTATATGTTTGTAATAAACCTAATTGTTCGAGCTCTAAGAGTTTTAGTGCATTTGCTGACTGTGCGTCTTGTAATGGTTTTTCACGGTCTCTCATGTATTCATGTAATAAATCTCCTTTTCGTTCTTGTACTAATTGTTCTTTACTGTAGATTCCACTTTCTATTAAACTTGCTTTACTAAACATATTGTCTAATACTATTTCTTCAGGTGATATAGTATTCAGCATTGTTTCGACTTTAACTGGATACGGTGTTAATCTGTATCGGGATGCTCCTTCCGTATCTATAGATATGAGTTGATCAAAATTACTGTGTGAACATGGTACCTTTTTTGCCCAAAGGTGTGTTTGGCGTGTTAGTTGGTGTACGTATTGTACTCTGTTTTTTGTATAGAATTGGTATTTTATCATAACATTCACGTGTTTGTGGTACATAAAGTGGTGATGATTTCTTTGCACATTTGTACATTTTCATAACGTTTACTCCTTCTTGTTTTACAAATATCGATCTGTCTCCTGTAGGGATGTATCCTAGAAGTGGTGTGTTCTTCTGTACTTGTGTTAAGGTTAATTGTCGGAGATTTCTAGTTTGTTCGCAAATTTGTGAATAAAATTCTATTGCTTGTAAACTGATTATAGAGTATATGTTACTCATATATAAGTCCATTTTCATATTTAAATGTGTGTTTTCGTTAATAAAACCGTAATAAAATTGGTTGTTATCTTCATCTTCATAGCGTGTGTGCGTTGAGGTGATTTCTTTTGGTGTTATTTTTATGAATTTTTCATCATCAAATTTATCATTCTTTCTTGTTACTTTTTGTCCTGTATGCATATCAAAGCCATATTCATATATTATGTAAATATCATCATATTCCGTTTTATGTAAGGGTTGTATTGATCCGCATTCGTGTTCAACTATTGGATATATTTCAAATCGTGTTGCTATTGAGGCTGTTTTGTTTAGTATTATTTTTTCTTGTATATCTGGTTTTTGTACTGTTGTCCATTCAGCGTTTGTTTCTATCCAATATCGGTCTTGGTACTTTACCATGAATGCATCAAATCTGATCAGTTCAAATAATTGACAATGTGTTTGTGGTTCCCAAACTATTGTTGCTTTTGTAAAAGGTGTCGGTTGGCATTCTCCTTTGCGGAGATCGCATGGTAGTTTTGTTCCCATATATGAGATTTCTTCTGTATCAAGGTTTAGTATGAGTGATACTTCTTTGATTTCTAATGTCCAGTCTAACATGTCTATTCTGTTTTGTTTTCTTACTCCAGTTAAACAGTTTGATTGTGCGTTTTTTATTGCGGATGGTATCCATGTTGGGTTTGTGTAGTCATATACTATTCTGCCATATGGTGGTACCATAGGGGTATCTAAATGAAATTGTATTCTGCCTTGGAGGTCTTCAATTCTCTTTTGGTGGGTTAGCTATGTAATTGAATGATATGTTGTATCTTGTGGGTCTATATTCTGTATTTTGCAATAAGTTAAGCCTGGCGAGTTCGTTACGAACTTCGTCCGGGTCTAATATTTTTTGTTCTTTGTGCGTCTGATACATAATAGCTAGGTCGGTTTGCTCTAATGTAGTTGGTGTGTTGTGAACACCATTCTACTCGTTCTTTAATCGTTCCTGCAACTGCGTATGCTTTAATCTCTACTTCTTGTGCTATTGATAACAGTTGAACTTCTGTTTTTGTCATATCTAAATCTAGTGGTTTAAATTTACATGTACTAATTTTGTTTAGTTCGTAGTATTTTACATTCGTAATTTCCTCCGCGTCGCAATCGTAATGTTCAATAAAAATATCTTGAGGTCCGATTGCTGAGCCATTTATGTTTTGTCCTGTTAATTCTATGTAATCTTCTTTTGTTTGACGTTTTTGTCTTTTATTGTTTAATTGGAATTTTTCTAGAATACTGTTTGCGAGGTGTTCTCTATAGAAATTCCAGTTTCTTGTCCATTTATCAATAGCTATGTTCCACATTTCTTCATAGTCTGAACTGTTTTTAAAATTCTCTGTATTGTTATAAATGTCTTTGATTGAATTTGGGTCTGTTGTTAGTTCTGTTTGATTTTCAGACACGTGTTTCATAAGTTTGTTGAAGTTTTCGCGTTGTATTGTTTTTGATGATGCATGTATTTTTGTTTTGTTTTTATTTTTTATGATTTTGATATGTTTTTCCATTCTTTCGTTGATGCGGTCTTTAATATGTTCTTTTAGTTTGTTTTGTATCTTATATTGTGATTGTATTTGTGTATCTATTTTCATGTAAGTAAATATTATTATTATTATTATTAATATTAGTATTATGGAATTTAATTGAAACGGCATGTGTACGATAATCCTGTATGAGGATTGTAAAATGTTGCAAAACCTAAAGTTTGTTTAGTATATCTGTCAAACTTATAAACAAAGTCAATACAAATAAACGGTGCTGGTGTCGTTGTTGTTACTATAGATGGTGTTGTTGCATGAAATGGATGATTGAATATCGTATCGTATTTAATCGTTGTATTACATTTTAGTTCTAGAGACGGTGTTGCTAGAACTTCAAGTGCTGAATTTCGTTGGCGATGTGTTAGATTTAAGGTATTAGTAAGTCTACTTCTTGACCAATTTGTGAGAGTATCTCCAAGATTAGTTGGTCCGTATAATGGTGGAGGTGGATTCCAGGTCTTATGATCTAATGGAAAAAGATATGTATGATCATTAGTTCTACTTAAAGTAGGAGGGTTTGGATTTAGTACTGGTGTTGCTCTAGTTCTACCGGGGTGACTTGATGCTAATCTTAATTCGGGTATAAATGATGCTGGTGAGAGTATTGTATTTCGTGGTGGTTGTAGAGAGTTTGTTACTTCTACTCGTGGTACGCTGACTGAGGTGTTCGAGGAGGAAGATTGTTGTGATCTATTTGGTGTAGTGTTCGTACTTATCGTATTTTGTGGTGAAGTTGCTGACCAAATTGAACTATGCGGTGAGTGTATTGGTTGTACACGAAAATTGTCTTGTACGAAATTGAAATCTTGTCTTTGTTGAAATGTAGGTGGTAGAAATGGATTTGCTCTTAATTCAGATGATGTAGGTGTTGGGATAGTATTAACATTTGAATGATCGCTAGGTGAGCTGATATTAAAATTAAGTAGTGTTGGTGTTCGAGTTAGTGTTCCAGTTGGTGTTCCGGTTCGACTTGGTGGTTCTGATTGTCCGGCTTCTATGGGTCTTATTATATTTGATTCTATATCAGTAGAGTCGTATGAGACTAATGTAGAATCTTGTGTAGGAAATGAGAGTGATGCTCTACGTCTGCCTCTTAATAGGTGTCTAGTTACTGTTCTCTCACGCCGTACTGTATACGGGTTTTCGTTTCTAGGGTCTGTATCGTCTATCTCAGGCGATGTTGGTATATTTGTTAGATCTGTTACTTCGTTATGATGTGGTTGTTCTTGAGTATTGTTACGGTTACTATTATTATTTGATGACGCAATTTTTGCTGATTTTTAATTATTTAAGCTCCGGAACCAGGTCCGTGTGGTGGGACTTGCATATATGGTGGTGTTAATATCAGCACTGGTATTAGTTCTTGTTGTGGTTGGTGTGTTTGTGCTCCTATATTCGATATCCAAATTTCGTTATGTTGTAGTCTTAAGTTTAGTTGGTATATTACAATGTTTCCGTAAAATGGTGATTCTGCAGGAAATCCAATTTGTAGATAGAATTTTTGTGTATGTAACGTGTGATAAATAGATTCTTCTATATCTGGGTTTGTATCAATTTTTATGGATTTATAAAGGTTTCTATTAAACTTAAGCACATGCGTACTAGGAAATAGATAACTATAGCAATTTTAATAAATTTAAATATTTCCAGTTCTACAATATCTATGTTTGTTTTACATATGTGGTATTTATCAGGATGTATTTCGTGCATTGAATTATTGTACTGGTGGGCTTGCATATACTACTCTGCGATTTCTAATTACTTCATGTATTGTGACAATCGCTAGATACGTGGATATTACTACAATGCAAGGTACTAAGAAGATAGTGAGAAATAATATTAATTTATTTAATATTAAATAGAGTGTTACTAATGTTTCTGAGAAATCAATTGTTGAAACTTATAAACGAGTGTTGGTATTTTGAAAAGACTCTTCAATGCTGCACTGGAAAATGACAGTTATTTTCTTGTGTAACTGACACTTAACGGTGTCGCACTAATTGTATGAATTTTAAATTCACTGGTACAGTACAATAACGATAATCGGTATCATATTATTTGTTAAGCTTTTAGTTTGTTGTCTACCAGTTCAATAGCGTCTTTTTTACAAACAACTATGAAAACTGTTTAGTTTGTTAATATCAACACATGTATCTGTGTGTATTTGTTGTTCTAGTGTTTGGAATTCTGTAATAGTTTCGTTACAAGTTGTTATGTCTTTCAACAATTCAAAATTTTTTTCTCCCCAAAAGAGTTTTACTTCTTGTCCGGTTTCTGTTATTCCTTCAATTATGAATAAATAGTCTCTAGTTGAAACTTTACAATCAGTTCTTGTGATACTGTCGTTATAAAAATGTACATGACTATTTAAAGGAAATTTAAGCTGAGTAAAATTGTCTCTTTGTACTTTTATTTTTATACAAAGCTGGTTTTTGTTTAAAGAGTGCATAAACTCTGATGTTGCCAACATTGGTGGTTTTTCATCACAGTGATATTTATAGTGGTGTATTAACCGCTCTGAAATGAAATTAAAGTAATTCAGTTTACCTGTGAGGTTGCGTTGTTGTGCAATTGAGTGTTGTAGATAAACTTGTATTCTGAGAGATGAAGATCGAAAAATAGTTTATCTTCTTTTTCAAGTTTGATATTATAGAAACAAGAAAAGAATTTTGTTGAGATAGAAAAATGATTTGAATGATTGAAGATAGAAAATTTTTTGAAAGTTGAGAAAATTTTTAAGATTTGGATATACAATTTCTGTTTTTCAGCTTAGCTGAAATTTTTCACAATTTTTTCAAAAATTTTTTAAGTCAGTTTTGCAGTTGTGGATTGTACGAGGCAAAATCAGAATTGTGATTTTTACTTTCTCGTTTCTGGTTCTCTACAATGTTTCTGACATTTACATATCTTCCGTTTTTTATATTTTGGTTGTTAAGTTGTCAATTTTAATAATTACTATGACTAATTAGAATGTTAGTTTCCGATTTCTTGAATCGGATTCACTTCTGAAATTCTCCAGATCTTTTTGTTCTCAAGATGTTGTTTATTCTCTGTGTAATTGGTGTATTGATATGAGCTTTATTATATTTGCTGGTAGTTGGCGTGTTACCGTCATGGTATGTTATGGTAATTAGTCTGATGTTGGTGCCGACTTTGTCGTTGGCTTTTGTTTTGAAGTAGCTTCTTTTGATCATTGGCATGGTTCGTGTCGACAGTTTGTACCAAGGGATTTGGTGCAAAAATGACTAGTTACCGAAAAGTTATTATTGGTAATTGGATATGTTGTTGCAATCTTCTGCAATTTTGCAACTTTGCAATGTGAATTGGTAGTTGGTACTAATGGTACAAAATGCTTTGTTTAAGAAGCATTGACGTAATTGAAATGTTCTTTCAACTACTAATGGTCTTGGTAAGACCAATCTTTTTGTAATCACCATCTGTCTATGGTGTTGGTAAATGTTAATTGGTCTGACATTTCACTTTTTGTTACTAATTGCGTTTGCTAAGAGACATTGTGTCTCAGTGAATTGTTTAACATTCTTGTCATCTTCTTTTGGATGTTGTCAATTTGTAAGTTTTCTTTCATTAATGATGTCTTTTATATATGATGTCTTTGTTGGGTTTTAGTGATTATCACTAATGAGTTATAGTTTTAGTTATCTCTAATTAGGTGGACTAATGATGTGTATGACGTTAGTTGAATGACGTTAGTTGATAACGTCCGCTTTTCACTAACGTCCGTTTTTTCACTAATGAGATGTATGACGTCCGTATTTGGTGTGACGTGTGTATGTATGACATATTCTGTTCTGTGCAAAAAGGTGCACTGCGGGTTGACGCTTCATAGTATCGAAGGTCTAGTTAGCCGAATGTTTATATTTTAGTTCAAGTTCCATTTGGCCGAATGTCGGATAGCCGAATGTGTAATTATGGATGTAGTACGTGTATGTTAGGATTGGGAATGGGTGTATTATCCAATAGGATATATGTATTCAAAGATAACTGGTATGACGGTTAATGTGTATTTTAGATCCTGATGTTGGAGATTACTGGATGGGCTTTTATAGCGTGTTATTACGGGGATTGTTATTACATTACATTCTGTTATTCTCGTTACATGACATCGAATTACATTGTTATTCTCATTACACTCTGAACAGAAGTTATTCTTTTGTTTAGGTGAACATATTCGTCTATTCGATACGTTACTCTATATTTAGATGTGTTTCTTTTTATTAGTTCGTACTCGTTATTTTTAGC
Organism: Convolutriloba macropyga; assembly: GCF_964194025.1. Classification (NCBI taxonomy): domain Eukaryota; kingdom Metazoa; phylum Xenacoelomorpha; order Acoela; family Convolutidae; genus Convolutriloba; species Convolutriloba macropyga. Next base: position 34,850,371 of record NC_134469.1, read on the forward strand.
TTCCGTTTCTATTACTAGTATTTACCATTTATCCTGTTGTTAATTATTTGTTACTATTTTTTATTTTTTCCTATTGTTGTTGTATGTTATTTCTAAACTTTCCTTTTTTTATATTTATTAATGTTCGTGAATGTCGACTTCTTCAAAATATCTAATCCATTCCGTGAGGTGGATAGATCCTCGATCCTGTGGATAGCCTATCCAGAAAAGGATTTGCCTATTTGTTCTTTGATTACTTGCTATTTGAATATTTGTTTTTTGTTTATTGTTTACTGTTAATATCAATTATCTCGAAACGTCTATTCCAGTTCTAAGCTTGTGAACATCAAATAAAATATACCTTTTGTGTTTTGAATTTTGTGTTTTTGAATTTTTGTTTATATGAGAAATTACCCTTTGTGACAATCATAGTTGAGGTTTCAAGGGCTACTATCAAAACCTATTTGTGTTAAAATATCTTGTATGGATATGTTTTATTTGTTATTTGTTGTTTGAATCTTTGTTATTTGTTTTTATTGATGACAATGGTTATCAACAATAATGGTTATCGATGGCAATAGTGGCTGTGTGTCTGGGTGAACATTTGCTAACTGATGGTTTGTCAGAGGATGTATCTCAGAAAATGTCAGATAATGTACGTTTAAACTTCCAGTGTTACAAAACAGTTTGATCGCCTTTATGATTTTATATCTTGTTAATTTAGATGAAGTATTCACTAAAAGGTGTTTGAATATTTGGTAATGATTGTTCCCAAAGATATTTGTGAAATTTATGAAATTTGAATATCGGGGTTTATAACTTGTCCGAAAATTATGACTATGTATATATATATATATATATATATCTCGGGGTATAATCTGTGCTATAGTTGGTTAGTGGTTAGGTGATTAATAGCACCTTTTAGTACTATTTGTTTTTAACTCATTTCAAGTCTTTTTGTAGTATGTTCTGTATCAATTTAGATATATTTATCGTTTCCTTTCTAATATTTTTAATTCTGCACACAAGGTTCGGGTTAGGTATGTGTGCCCGTAAACATAGTGAATGTATATAGGGATGTACATTAACGGTTACGAAATTTATTACTTAGAGTATTAAACGGATACGAAATTTATTACGTAGTTTTATTAATGGTAGCTGTATGCACGGATTATCATAAAATGACTTTTGGTATAGTCTGTCAAATGAAATGAATATTTTATAATGTTAGAGATTTACGAGTATGCGTATAACATAATATTTACTAGTGTTCATAGTGTTAGAGTGCGAGTATTAAAGTTGAGACTCCAGTCTATAGTGAGTTAATTTACGGTTCGTATGTGTGAATCCGTTAATGTTTGGCCGTTATAAATACATTGAATAGCGTTGTATTAATATGGGTTATTTATTCAGTACGGTTTATTAGTTTTTAGGATGAACTTGATTATTGTTATTATTATTATTATTATTATTATTATTATTATTATTATTATTATTATTATTATTATTATTATTATTATTATTATTATTATTATTATTATTATTATTATTATTATTATTATTATTATTATTATTATTATTATTATTATTATTATTATTATTATTATTATTATTATTATTATTATTATTATTATTATTATTATTATTATTATTATTATTAGTAATTAATTATTATTATCATTATGTATTATTTTTCTTTTCGTTTCGTGTGTTAACAATATTTTCCTCTTACGAAGATTGTAACTATGGGTCTGTTGAGTGTCATTTTGTGCTATATGTTTTGTATACGATGTTTGTATAGTAGGTTGTTTTAATATTGGGATTTCGTTCGTAAGTAAATAGTTTTGTAATTCTAGTTTAATATGTTTTTCTTTCCGATAATACGGTACGATATGATTTCTGACTATTGTTTTATATTCTTTATTGTTGTTTTTCAATATGTATGTTGTTTCTGTAGGTTTATCTATGATAAGATATGGTCCTGTTTTTAGTGGTATTAATTTATTAGATACGCCGTCGATTTGTTGATGATTTGTTACTAATACAAAAGTATTTTTCTCAAGTGGTTTAGCTGTGCGAAATCGTAGATTCATCTCATCTGTCAACTTTTTGCGGTTTTGAAGTATTTTTGTAATTGTACGATATGTATCGTTGTAGTGTTTTTCTTTATCAAGGAACCATTTAGCAAATGTTCCTTTTTGTAACTTTGCTATTTTCGGATGGCTGAATTGTTTTTCCAAATGTGTCTGTGCTGGTTGTGTGTTGCATGCACTTTTTTCCGTTGGGTTGCAATTTCCCATTTCGTCTGTTGTTGTACCAAGTTTTATTTTTGTTGGTTTTCTTGGCTTTTGGTTGAAAACGACTTCATATGGTGACATACCTAATCGTGTTTGGTATTGAGTATTATATGCATATGGAAAGAAATTCGCTTCCCTTGACCAATTGTGATATTTCTCGTCTAATAATGTTCTGATAAATTGTCCGATTATTCTGTTTGTCCCTTCTACTAATCCGTTGGTCCAGGATGCATATGTTGTACTTGGTTTAAACTTGATTTCAAAATAGTTACATAAATGTGTTAATTCTGTATTTAAGTATTCTGATCCGTTATCAGAACGAATTTCTTCTGGTAGTCCAAATTTTATAAACCAATGTTCAAATAGTGCTGTAAATGCATAATGTGCGTTATCTTTGGGTGCACACATAATTGATACATAATATGAAAAAGCATCTACTATTACAAAGATAAAATTATTCCCTTCGGATGATGGGTGGATGGGTCCTTTTGTATCTATCATTATCATTTCATTAAAATATGATTTTGTTGGTGCTAATTGTTCTTTCTTACTTTTCGTTTTTGTGTTTGCAAATACTTTGTTTGTTTGGCATTGTATGCAATCTGCTATTAGGATTTTAATCCAGGTTGTTAAATTTGGAAAATAATATTTCTCCATTATGTTCCTTTTTGTTTTTTCAAGTGCTGTATGACCAACTGTGTCTGTGCAATGGTTTTCATAAAAAACACATAGTAGTAGTGTTAACGCTAAGCATATTCTTTGGATTGTGCTTTTGTGAATTCTAATAATGATTTTAATTATTCCAGTTTTTTCGTCATTTACAATTGATTTAAACTTTCTATAATATGCGAAAATTCCTTTGTTTCCGCGTATGTCCATTGTTACTGAATGTGGTTTATTGTTATGTTTTTTCCACATATTTACTTTGTGAAGTACTGGGTCTATGATTTGTGTTTCTCTAATGAGATCTTCTGTGATTTTCGTTTTTTCATCATAGAAAACGTCTGTTATTTTTGCGTTATCGTAGTTGTGTTCTGGTTTAACAGTGTTAATTAGTCTAAGGTAGTCATCGTCATGGTGAACAGTGTATGGACCTTTTTGGTTTTTCTCAATAATCAAATCGTCTTTTTCTACAATTGGTGACTGCCAATTTTTTGTTTTTGGTTTGTATTTTGGTATTAAGTTCGTTTTTGTCTCTTGTGTTATACTTTTCGTATGAAATTGGGTGATATTCATTTTTATCAATGTTGATTTCAAAATAGTTATTGTGTATATTAGCTAAAACTGGACAGTGTGTTTTTTCTTTATTGTCTTCATCTGTGTTATTACATATGCTGTATTTACATTCTAGGTTATTTGCAAATGGTGTTTTTGCGAAAAAGAATTTTATATTTTCCGATATTTCTACTGTAATATCTCGTGTTTTAGTAAAATGTTCTTCATCTATTGTTCTGCTAAGAAGATCGGGTAGGGCTAGGTTTTTTCCTTCTGTCCAAATAATGTGTAAATTTGGAAATTTCATTAGTATAAGTTGAAATCTGTAGACTCTGTGATTCGGTTTATTCTTTTGTGTAAATAGATAGATTATTGGTTTGTGGTCTGTGAATAGAACAATTGGATGATTTGCACCTGTTAGGAGGAATTCATATTCCGTTAGGGCGAATATGATCGCTGAGCATTCTCTAATTAATGTAGATAATCGCATTTCAATTGGTGTGAAAAGTCTAGAGTTTGCTGATATTAATCTCATCTTCTTTTCAATTGGATGCTGTTGTAATAATGCTGCTCCAATGCCTGTGTTGGATGCATCTGTTATGATGTAAAATGGTTTTTTAGTGTCTGGCATCGTTAATTCGAGTTTATGTGTTATTGTTCTTTTCATTTGTTCAAAGATTGTTTGATGTTCTTTTGTCCATTTAAAGTCATTCTCTTTGTGTAAGAGATTATATAATGGTTGTAATATTGGTTGCATACCATATACGTATTTCGCTAGAAAATTTATTGTTCCCAAGTATCGTTGTAAAGCTTTCATACTCGTTGGTGGTTCCAGTTTTTGGAAACCATCAATCCATGATGTAAGTGGCTTCACTTTTTTATCTTCAATTATATGTCCTAAGAATTTTACTTTCTTTAACAAAAAATATGTTTTGTCGGGTGCTGCTTTGAGGTTTTCTTTTAGCAGTATTTTGTAATACTCTATCAATGTTTCGAACATTTGTTCATATGAATTTGTTTGGATAAAAATGTCGTCTACGTATGTGATGACTGTTCCTTTTCTAATTAAAGGATATAGAAAGTGTGTTAATATTGATGCAAATGCTGCTGGTCCGATTGATATTCCGTAGAATGAGCGTTTAAAACAGTATTGTTCATTTCCGATTGTAAAATGTGTATATCGCATTGATTCTTCGTCTAGTGGTATTTGGTTATATGCGCTATTTAGATCTGCTGTTGTGAATATTGTTCCATTAATCCTTGTTAGGGCTACATCAACTGGTTCGATTGGCCAGTTACATTTGGATTCATCTATCATGCTGTTCAAGTATCTTGCATCTAGCACGATTTTTAGAGATTCGCCTTTTCTTAATATTATTACGGGATTTGTGAATGTGTTCCCTGTTGATAGTTGTTCTTTGTTAACAGGTGCGATGATGTCGTATTTTTTTAGTATGTCTAATAGTTTTTGTATTCTTTCTCGAAGGTGTATCGGTACTTTGCTTATTCGTTGTTTTTTGAAAATTGCATCTTTTTTCATCGGTAGGTTCAATTTTACTTTTGTTTTTCCGACGTCAAATTTTGTTGTTGCATATACTTGTTTGTATTGTAATATGATTGTTACTACTTTTTCAAATCCTTCTTGTGTTAAGTGTGAATGTTGAAAATCAAACATTTGTATGAATTCTTTTTCTTGTTCTGAATATTTGTTAATATTAAATTTGCATTTAAAGTTTGGTTTTCTTTCAAATGTTGCTACTTGTTCTATTGTTTCGCTTTCTTGTATGTTTAGTATTTCATTAATATCGTATTCACTTTCGTATGTTAGGTGGTACAGTGCTGTGAATAAGTCAATTGAACTTGTTTGGTATATTTCGTTATCTTGTTTTTTAAATGTAATATTTCTATTCATGAAACCAATTAACCCTGTATTTATGGTTATTCTATGTCTATTTTTGTTAATTAGTAAAATGTCTATGAAGTACTCTTCATCTGCTGTGAAGTCTTTTATATCTGTAAAAGTTATATTGTGATATTTGTTTATCGGTTCAAAATAGAAATGTGATTTATGAATTGTTTTTTCATTTGATTTTTTCATTTGTTTAAATATAGGGATTGGAAATGTTATGCTTTTATATTGGTTCTGTTCGATATAAATTGTTTCTCTGTTGAATATTGGGTTTAATCGAGAGTAATACGGGTAACCTTTTGTACTGTTCATATAGAATATAATATCATTATCTAGGATTGTATTTGTATTTAATGTTAGTCTGTTTGTATTTACATTTATCGTTTCGATACATTCTTTGAAAAATGGGGTGCCTAGAATGTTATGATTGCATTGAGTTACATAGAAATGAATGTAAAAATTGTTTTGAGGTTTACTTCTGTTGTTTGAGATTCTATCTGGTGTGAGAGGTAATTTGACTGTTCCGTATGTCTCTATTGTAGTGTTGTTCGGTGCAGTTAATGTTTTGTTTGCTTTTTCCAATTGAATTTCTGGGTTATTATATTTTATCTCATTCCAAGTATCTTCATTGAGTAAATTTAATGTTGCTCCTGAATCCAGTAGAAAGTCAATTTCTAAAATTGGTTTTTGTTTAGTGAAATCTTGTTCAAATTTATTACATTGATACATCGGTAATATCCATGTGGGGTTACTTTCTAATGTATTTATTAATGTATTACATGTATCTTCGTTTGCGTTATAGAATTTATCTAATATCTTTTGATCTTTGTCTGATGACTCTGATGTGTATTCGTATTCGTCAATTCCTGGTGGGTCATCGTTTTGTTTTTCTGACTTAATGTTATTTTTTCTGTTTTTGTTATTATTATTGTTATATTTATTTCCTTCATTTCGTCGTTCTGTAGAGTAGTTTCTTTGTTTTTGTTCTCTTTGTGATGAATTTCTCCTGTCGTCTCTGTTATTGTTGTTTGAGTAATTTCTATTGTTACTACTTGAACGTTGTCTAAATCTGTCGTTTCTGTTTGAATCTCTGCTGTTATATATTTGTCTGTCATTGTTATTGTAGTTATTATTTCTGTTATATGGTGATTGTTGTCTTGAGTTGTTTCTATCTGTATATCTTGAGCTTGATCTACTATTGTATCTGTTATGATTGTTATTTTTATTGTACCTGTTTCCTCTGCTCTTACTGTAATTGTTTCTATTATAACTTGTACTTCTGTTATTGTAATTATGTGATTTTCGATATCCTTGATAATTCCTATTATCTCTAGGATTTACGTTGTTACTATAATTGTTTCTTGATTGTGATCTGTATGGGGTTCGACTTCGTGAATTGTTATATATTGGTGACGTTGGCGGTAATTGTCTTCCGTTAATATTATTTGAATCATCTTTCTGTTTGGTAAATTTTGATTATTTCTCATGTGACCATAGAATGATCTTTCTTTTGGTCTTGCTATGCTTTCTCGGCGTGGTCTTTTGAAGCATCTACCTTTAGTATGTCCGTTTGAGCTGCAATAGCTACAAAACAATGCAAATTTTGGTCTACCTTTGAAATTCTTTTTGTCATATGTATTATTAATGCCGTTAAGGACGTTACATATTGTTCCTTCAAATTGTTCTAGATCGCTTTGGTTAAGTTCGTTGATATTGTTACAGGCTATATTCATTTGTTTTAGATCGTCATTTATATTACTTGTACTCTGATTAACTTCATATAGTCGTTTGTGATTATTTGTTATATTCCTTGTTAGATCCATCTGGTCTATTTTTTCTACCAATGCTTTGAATGGCATTTCCGGTTCTCTTGGCGTTTGTTTATGATTCGCATGCTTTTTTAATGCTGCTGTTTTTAGTTCGTTATCTAAACATCTAATAAATGTTTGGTTCATTACACTATTTCTGTAATCTTCTGTGTATAATGAATATGCAGTTTTCACGAGAGTTTCTATTCTCAGTGCTAATGATCTTAGTGATTCGTTTGTATGCTTTTGTAGTTGTTGTAATATTATTTTTGTTGTTTTGACTTTTCAGAATCGAACATATCTGAGAACTCTTTGCAATTGGTTCTTCTATTCCGATTTTCTTGTTGTCGATTGTATTGTCTATTATTATTTTGTATATTTTCGTTTGCAACATTTTCTATATTTCTGTGATTGAATAATTGTTCATTTTCTGTTCTGAAGTTTGTTTGTCTATTTATGTTATCCAGAGTTTTATCTAGTCTGTTGAATACCATTTCTAGTGCTTCTTCTTGTCTTTTTTCCAATCTTTTATTCATCTGTTGATATTTCATTTCTAGATCATCTATTAGTTTATTTGTGTGATTTGTTACTGTAGCTGTTATTTCAATTTTTAGTTCCATGTAATTATTTGTTTGTTGTCTCCAATATTGTTCGTGATACTCTTGGTTGTCGTTCAGAGAACCAATATAGGTATTGCTTCTATTATCTCCTATTGGATATTTCCGTCGAGCATTTTGGTTCACTGATGGTGGTAATTTAGTTTCAAATCTGATCTCCCTTTTTTCGGAATCTGAAATATCTATGTCTTCGTCTATATTTTGTTGATTTCCGAATAAATTCGATGTTAATTGTTTATCAGGTTTTGGTGTTGATTTTTGTTTTGTTTGTAAGTTATTATTTGTTTGAATGTCTTTTGGTGTTGATGTCGATGTTAGGCTTCTTGATAAGTTAAATGAAGAAGATCCTGTTTGACTTTGATCCGTGATTTTTACATGACTTTGTAAGCCTTCAATGAAGTTTATGCTATCAGAGCATATTGTTAATGTGCTTTCAAAATGTTCTGAAAAGTGTTCGCTATTCCAAATGTTTTGTAGTTCGTCACATAGATGACTAATTTCCTCTGGAAATGTTTCTCCGAATTGGACTCGTCTTTCATTAATGTGTTCGAAATTATCTAACCAAAATAGGAATGTGAATTCAGATACTATTTTTATTATATCTAATGTTGTTGTTTTGAAGTCTGATTTTGATTCAATTATTTTTGTTAGCCAATTGTTATAATTTTTTATATCGACTCTTAATTTGTCGTTCACTGACTGTATTTGTTGACGATGTTCGTTCAGGTATTCGGCTGTATTCCTTAGTGTCTCGTACGTAGTGGATGTTATAGCTGTCAATTTTGTTTTATCTTGTGATTCCTCATGTCTTTTCAAGAATATTTTAAACATATCCGATAGTGATGTTTCATTTTGGAAATTAAAAAATATCTTTTTATCTCCTTTTTCATCTGTTAGTGTAAATGCGTAGTGTTTGTTATGTTGATCTCTATCCAGTAGTATTACTGGTAGGTAATGTACTAGATGGTTTCTATGTATGTTAATTTGTTGTATATGTTTTGTTTCTTTAAATAGATTGTTTTTCAAGTTTATTATTATTCTGTAGATAATTTCACGATTCTCTTGTGAACAATCGTTAGCAATTGTAAATGGTATTAAGAAATTGCTAGCATATGGTGTTTACCGACAATACTTATGTTTTCTTTTCGATGTTTTTTCTGTTTGTTTACCCAATTTAGTTCAGCACTGGTCGCACCAGATAAGACGTGTTCTGAGCTTACCTTTATTAGTATACTTCTGGAACTGTCTTATGGTTGTCTCAAGAATGAGGTGTACTCTTAAGGCTTACCTGACTAACTAAAGTTCTATATCTCTAGTCTGTTACTCTTCTATCTGAGCTTCAGTAGACAGTGCACGGGCCCCAATGCTAAAGTCTAACGTATATCTCAATACAAAACAAGAGCGGAGTAGAGAGAGAGAAATATACTTTATTATTATATCAGGTGGTTAACTGGTACTGACTAAACAACTTTCTCTTCTGAGAAGAGGGGTAAAATGGGTAAACATCTAAAGGATAAAAAGGAAAAGATATTATCCCCTTTTTTTATCCAATCAGGGAAGAGTATTTTCAGTCTTTATTTATTTAAATAATAAAGTCTTTCAAATAGTTCTTTCTGGAAGTCATATTTGACTCCAATGAACACCGGTGAAATTGAACTTCTTTGCGTCTCGAAAGAAAATGGAAATTTTGCTCGAATAGTTTTTCGGGGACAAGAAATTAAGCCAAAGTCACTGAAGATATCTGGATCAAATGATTGATTCTAAATTAAACTTTCATGTTCAACTCAACAATGTCCTTTCAAATATGGCCACAGCGATTAGATCCATATACCATATACTTTATCAGTTACCTCTGAAAGCACGATTGATGCCATTCCAATCCCTAGTTCTTTCTCATTTAACTTTCAGTGAAATGGTACAGGGTGACATAATTCAGTTTGCTGATGACACAAGTTTCCATTTTAGCAGGAACAATGTCACCGAACTGGAAAAATGTGTTTCTGAAATACTGTAGAAAACAAACAATTATCTAAAGCAAAACAAATTAACCATGAATACCGGTAAAACTTAACTTCTTTGCGTCTCGAAAAAAATGGAAACTTTGATCCAATAGCTTTTAGGGGACAGGAAATTAAGCCAAAAAGTCACTGCAGATACTTGGGTACAAAGATTGATTCTAAATTAAACGTTGATGTACAACTCAACAATGTCCTTTCAAATATGGCCACAGCGATTAGATCAATATACCTTATACGTTATCGGTTACCTCTGAAAGCACGATTGCTGCCATTCAAATCCCTAGTCCTTTCTCATTTAACTTTCAGTGCTAAATTGATTCAGAACTTGAATTTCTCTGCAATGCAGCGAATTAATCGACAAATCAATTGGGGAATTAAAATTTGCGTTATGCGAAAAAAGTTTGAGAGATCTCTTAGTAAAATCTGACATATATGTGAAAAAAGTTTGAGAGATTTCTTAGTAAAATCTGACATTTTGCCTGCAGAACTTTTAATAAGCCAGATGAGTGTTTCAAAACTTAGGATGATTTTTCATTATTGAAATCAGACGGCACTGAGACTTTTTTCCAAGTGGTAATGTCTTAGTAAAAAAAACAGAACCGAACAGCTAATTCTCCTAAGGTCGAGCAGTCGATCATTACAAAAAAGAAGCATCCAAAAGTGGAATAAACTTCCGCGTGAAATCCTGATTATCAAATAACGCTCACAGTTTAAATGCATGTTAAAACAGCAGCTGCGCCAACAATTCAAACTGTTACGGTTGAAAAGGAACGTTGGTGGCTAGTTATTTTAACCTTTAAAAAAACGGAACCACTAATTTTGATTTTTAATATTGTACTAACTTTGTATATAACATTTTAAACTTGTAATATTTAACCCCTGGGTTCTATTTTCAATTTAATTGTATAAAAAAGAACAAAAGAAGGAAGGGTGCGGGAAACTGAACAAGAACAGACATTACCCGCAGACTGCCGGAATAGCTGCGATGTAGACTAGACTTTCCCACTAACAAGAAGATACAAGAATTAGTTGTTTAAAAAAGAGCTTCAGAAAAAAGAAGTAATGTGTATATGGGTACCTCCGCAACATAGAGCCGCGATACGGTACCCATATACACATTACTCTAATTCACTTTATATATCCACTACTCTATATTCACTTCTTTTATATTTTAAATCTATCATTTCTTGTCTCACTTAGTGCAAACCACTATTACAGAGTTAAGCTGGTAATCAACCGTTATCAGACGGATCCGTGAAGCAGTTTCACCGATAGTTCGGGTTCTATCTCCACTGACTCCAGTGGACGTCCCCAGATACTAGTATAAAACTAGTGAGACCGTGTAAAAAGCACGTAAAACCAACTTGCGAAAAACTTGAACAAAAAAACCAGCTTAAATTTTTTTATAATTTTTTTAAAATTTTGCTATCATTTTTTAAAAATTAATTATCTGCGAAGCAGCTTCACTGATAAAACCTAAATTCACCATTACTATTTCTAATGCCCTTATCATCAAATGAATCTATAGCTATTTTATATTGTTCCTTAGTTTCTAAATGATGCCTTTTGCTATCAATAGAATAATTAGTTACATATTTACTGACACCACCATATATAGCCTTTTTATAATCTTCCAAACTAATCTGTTTTTTAATAGTGGCTTTAATTATATCTTTTAACTTTTTTTCTTCTTCTCTTTTAACAGTATTGTAACAATATACTTTAGCTTAAAGGAAACATGCTTCTATAATAGTATCATTAGGTAATTCATCCTTCATCTTACTTAACTCATTATTTTGTAATATATCTTTTATCTTATCCATTTCCTTTTCTATAGTACCATCTAATGGAATATTTATGTTTATAAATATACTATCTGTATCTGTGTAATGATAACTACAATCTAACTCTTTCTCAAAGTAATCATATATAAATTTATACATGAATAATTTAGCTTTTTCTAATATAACAAATCCAATATAATTAAACTTATCTAATTTAACATTACCTCTCGTTTTATGTACGGCTACTAAATCATCATCAAACTCTAGAGAATATTTGAAACAAATATTTTCTACTAATTTAATATATCTATCTACATCATTAACTAACTCTACATCTTGTCATTATATACATTCTCTATTGTTTTTCCATAGAAGGCATTATTCATTAACTTAAAGAATACATCCCCAAATTTATCACACTTAGCTTTAGCTTCTTTTCTTTTCTGAATATTAAGATCAATATAAGGCTTTAACCACTCACTCTTACTATACTCTAACTTTTGCTTAATTGTAATATCTTCCAACTTCAAACCACTAGCTAAATACCAATCTAACATCTCACCATCAATTACATAATCGTTTTTATCCGTTAACTTCAACATTAACTTCTCATTGGGTTTATATCCTTTCTTTTTATTTTCATTTTGATAGTCTGTAAACTGATTAATGTTAGCTTTTGTCTTTTCAGGAAAGAATGGATACGTGTTTGTTTTCTGTTTCAACTCATCATTATACTTTATATCAATGGTATAGATATATCCAGTATTAGAGCTAGATCTAGTATATACTGTATCTGCTAAGCCAGTTTCTGGATCGAGAGTGTCACATACTTTGATCTCGCCAGTAGGTAAAGCTTGAACCATAGCAGAAGCATACAATGAGTTGAAGTCTAAATACTTTAAATAAATCTCTTTCCCTGTATACTCAGGATCTATTTCTTTATTTTACATGACAATCACCTAATACTGAAGCTAACCCACCTCTAATACCATGTTGTATTGTATCATAAATATTAACTGTATTTTCTTTATAATACTTAAGTCTAACATTAGTATGTTTCAACCCACACAACAGGGTTAACCCAGGAGTAAAATATGTGTAACATGGATCTATTTCATAATATTCTATACACATAGCTCTAAATTTCTCAAATACATCAACTGATAATAATACATCTGTTTTAAGATATAACATCATATAATCTTTTATTGTCTCACATTTAGTATCTTTCCAACAATCAATTGCTTGCTTATGTTCTTTATCTGTAATACCACTTTGTTTCAACTTAGAATAGAATGCTTCCTTAGGTGGTAATGTTTTTTCATGTAGTTTATCTATATTATCAAACCATTCATATGGGAATATACCTCTACGTCTTTCTAAGCCACATTTATTTAATGTTATACATTCTTCATTACTCAATGTTTTACTTATAGCATCTAAGCTAAGTGGATGGAAGAACCTAAACATATCTAATGCTTTAGCATAACCCATATCAATACTAATATAATTCTCATCAGTTTTAGTTAATACTTTAAGTCTAATGGGACTCTGTCCATGGTGTTTCTCACCCATCTTCTTTGCTAGTTTTGTTATAAATAGATGATTATCATAATTAGAAGAATTAAATGCATATATTGGTACGAATGTATTCTTAGCTTGGAGGTTAGATTTATTGTGAGCATATCCTCAAAATTTACCATTCAGATGATCATGATCTCTAACGACGTCTTCACCCAAGTTCTCATTACAATAGTAACATCTACTATATAACGGAATAATACTATCTTCTTTCAATGGAATATTTATACTAAATATATCTTTAAATAATTTATTATAATGATCTACTCTATCCACAAACCAATCAACTACTTTGTCGCCAGATATACATTCATACTTATCTTCTAATATATCAGGATAGTCACTTTTTATATATAAACCACAAGCAATAGGAATGTGTTTACCATCTTTTATTATACATTCAAAATCATAATACATAGCAAATGGTACTCTGTTTTTATAATGGAACTTATCAAACTTTAGGTAATCTTTATGGAATGTTCTTCTTCCTACATGTTTCTGTGTATTACATAATTCTAATTGTTTATTTAATGCATCTTCTGTTCTAAAGGATAAACAACATTTTAGACATGGATAACATATATGTTTAGATGATTTTCTTAATAAGAATGATACATCTTTACATAGGAAGTAATGATTATCCCAGTATAATATATTACATCCTTTAGGATCATTATGATTAATTAATACAGGATTAATAGTTTTATTTTTATTTAGATTAAACACATTAAATAATATTTTATCTTTATTTAGTTCTTGCATTTTCTTTAAGTGATAATAATCATATGGGGGTGTAACTCCTATTGGTAATTTTATCTCATTAATAAATTCTGGTTTATTATAATTACTAACTCTACTAGGATTATGTGGCGCAGAATGTAGATAAGCAATTAGACACCATAGCAAACACTTATTATCAGTATTATGTATATTAAGTATATATCTAGATGTGAATGGTAACTCAGTATCACATCCACCACTAGGATAAAACCTATGTATATACATTGTCCTTTTAACAAATGGTTGCATACTCCATCCAGATCGATTCATTTCCTGTTCCTGCATTCTTGTCTCTAGTTCCCCATTCAATAAATCCAAGTCATGTGCACCATTATATTGCCTAGTCATTAACCTAAAGGTGAATTCGTTTTCTTCTAACTTATCATCTGTAGGTTTTGTATACTTAACTGCATCAAAGGTGTTAAACTAATATTGGGATGTATGTTATGCAATGACTCCAGTATATTCAAGAATTTAGGATCTTCATAATTACTACTAGTTATTATTATTTGATTATGCTTCATGTTATGATCTAATCCTAACTCACTAACTTTATCTCTCCACTTCTTATCAACAAGTTTTTTCTGTTTAACATTTTCTTTATGTTCTTTTATCTTCTTTCAATGGAATATTTATACTAAATATATCTTTAAATAATTTATTATAATGATCTACTCTATCCACAAACCAATCAACTACTTTGTCGCCAGATATACATTCATACTTATCTTCTAATATATCAGGATAGTCACTTTTTATATATAAACCACAAGCAATAGGAATGTGTTTACCATCTTTTATTATACATTCAAAATCATAATACATAGCAAATGGTACTCTGTTTTTATAATGGAACTTATCAAACTTTAGGTAATCTTTATGGAATGTTCTTCTTCCTACATCTTTCTGTGTATTACATAATTCTAATTGTTTATTTAATGCATCTTCTGTTCTAAAGGATACACAACATTTTAGACATGGATAACATATATGTTTAGATGATTCTCTTAATAAGAATGATACATCTTTACATAGGAAGTAATGATTATCCCAGTATAATATATTACATCCTTTAGGATCATTATGATTAATTAATACAGGATTAATAGTTTTATTTTTATTTAGATTAAACACATTAAATAATATTTTATCTTTATTTAGTTCTTGCATTTTCTTTAAGTGATAATAATCATATGGGGGTGTAACTCCTATTGGTAATTTTATCTCATTAATAAATTCTGGTTTATTATAATTACTAACTCTACTAGGATTATGTGGCGCAGAATGTAGATAAGCAATTAGACACCATAGCAAACACTTATTATCAGTATTATGTATATTAAGTATATATCTAGATGTGAATGGTAACTCAGTATCACATCCACCACTAGGATAAAACCTATGTATATACATTGTCCTTTTAACAAATGGTTGCATACTCCATCCAGATTGATTCATTTCCTGTTCCTGCATTCTTGTCTCTAGTTCCCCATTCAATAAATCCAAGTCATGTGCACCATTATATTGCCTAGTCATTAACCTAAAGGTGAATTCGTTTTCTTCTAACTTATCATCTGTAGGTTTTGTATACTTAACTGCATCAAAGGTGTTAAACTAATATTGGGATGTATGTTATGCAATGACTCCAGTATATTCAATTTAGGATCTTCATAATTACTACTAGTTATTATTATTTGATTATGCTTCATGTTATGATCTAATCCTAACTCACTAACTTTATCTCTCCACTTCTTATCAACAAGTTTTTTCTGTTTAACATTTTCTTTATGTTCTTCTGATTCATTGTGTTCATTTTTATTGTTATATCTAGTATTACATATATTGCAATATCCTTCAGTTATATTCTTATCTATATCCTTATCCTTATCCTTTCCCTCTACTTATCTAGATGCATCTTTGTTTTTAAATGTTGGTCAACACTATATTGACTCAGACTTGTCTTACATATCACACAATCAAACTTACTTCCATTCCTTACTATTTCCCCAGTAACCAATCTTACATTATTCCTATGTTTTAATGTTGTCACATGTTTATCATAAGCAGTATTATTACCAAGATACATATCAAAACTATCACAAAACTTTATTCCTTCTTCTATATTGGTGTAACCACTTTGTGTATGTTGCTCATCCAATTTTTGTTCTATATCCTCATTAGTAACTTTTATTCCATCCTCAATAGCACTCTCAATAATTTTATTTCTATTATACATTCGCTCATTCTTTTTATGTTTAAGTGATTGAATGTGTCTGTTATAATTGCTTCGAGTCATTTCTTCATCACATTCTTCACATCTAATCCTATTTGTTTTAGGCTTTTGAACAAAGACAAAATCATCAAATGAGTCTAAATCTGAGTCCTTATCTTTATCAGAATCCACATCTTTATCAGAATCTACATCTTTATCTTCATCCTTATCCTTATCATAACCACTTCGTGGATCTAAATCTGGATAATAATTTGCTTCTGCCTTTCGCAATGACTCACGCATATCTTCTCTTTGTTTTAAATTTGCATCCTGTTTATCATACGACTCCTTTATTTCTTCATTTACACGATTGATTCTAAAGATTTTTCTAATTCTATCTTTTGTCTTTCCTTATCAGTGAAACTGCTTCGCAGATCAGTGAAACTGCTTCGCAGATCTACTGGTTTGATTTCTTCCCTTGGTTTATTTTTATTTTTTAACATTTGGACCGCAATACTAGAAGCACTAGATTGGACTTGTCCATGGGATTGAGCTTGTCCATGAGATTGAGCTTGTCCATGGGATTGGACTTGTCCACTTCCAAATTGGTGTAACCACTTCGTAGATTGGACTTGTCCATGAGATTGAGCTCGCTCACTCGTGGAATGAATGAAACCGGTATAATCTTCATTTTTATATGCCAAATTTTGAAAAAATATTATATATAGCTTTTCAATACTATGAAAATGATTAGTACCAAATGTGATAAATGTAAAAATAAGGCTTCGTGTTGGAGTTGTGGTAAATGTCAAAGTAAACCATTCCAATGTTTCATATGTAATGAAATCATAACATATAGAGAAAAACATAATCATATGGTTGTTCATTTTAATGATCCCAATCAATATTTAGTATGCAGAATGTGTAAAGTAAATAAACACATCTCTCAGTA
Source organism: Convolutriloba macropyga (assembly GCF_964194025.1). Taxonomy (NCBI): domain Eukaryota; kingdom Metazoa; phylum Xenacoelomorpha; order Acoela; family Convolutidae; genus Convolutriloba; species Convolutriloba macropyga. The sequence goes on from NC_134469.1 coordinate 34,867,523, forward strand.
TAGATTTAAACATTTCTATTGTAGGCTATGCATATATCTCCATAGATATAGGTTTCATCATACAAAAGAAAGATTCTAAGCACATGCAAAGAAATATAATATCCATGAAGCTGGTTCCCAGATCAGCGAAACTGGTTTCAAAATCCATGAAGCTGGTTTCAAAATCCATGAAGCTGGTTTCCAGATCCACGAAGCCGGTTCCCAGATTGAAGTAAAGCTATAACTAACTATAATAAGTTTATTAAAGAATGAATAAACAATTAATGATGATAGAAAGTTTATTGAAGCCGCTATTAGATTATATAATGTTTGTGAAAATTATTTTTATAAAAATGACTAAACTAGAAACACTTATAAAATTAAACAATCTAGAAAAACAAAACAGACAGAATAGATTAGAAGATAAATTAAAACAACAAGAATATTATGGTGAAATAGAAGAGTTATTTGATCCTTTAACTAAAACTATCAGTGAAACCGCTTCGCAGATAAATGCAAACAATGAACGCAATCTAGCATTAAGTGAACAAACATTAAGAGCAATAGATTGGCAAAATCAAGAGTTAGATAAACAAACTAAGATGATCGGTGAAACTGCTTCGCAGATAGAGCAAACTAGAAATGGGGCATTAATGAAGCCCAATTTGTCCAATGAAGCCGTGGAGGAAACTCAAGATAAGACACCAGTTTATGTTGATACAAAAACAACCAAATTTCCTCATGACATGGGGGCTCAAACTAATCCTCAATTAAAATTAGAACTCGTAGATTTACCTAGTAGGAGATATAAAATGAATGGTGTTGATATAACTCTAGAGCAGGGTGCTTTTTTAGTTAGGGATAATGTATATGAGTTGTCAGAAGGATTTAATGATTTTCTTACTACAACAAATGTAACATATGATGATAAGGTTGAGGAAGATGAAAACAAAATTAAAAGGTTTTTAAAGGATATTAGATATGATTTAGGAAAAGGGGATAAGAAAAGTGCTAGATATAGAACAAAAAAACGTATAATGGAGGTAAGAGATGATATATTTGGCAGGGGATTAAATGACAACCCAAATAATTTAGTAGGAAGACTAGAATTATTAATACTAGAAACAAAAGCTGGTCATGATGGATTATATGATGAAATGCTAGATATATCTAAGCAACTATTATCTATGAATATTATTAATCAAGACCAACTAGATAATTTTGTTTTTAACTATGGTAAATGAGAAAGCTCACAACTTCGTTGATAGGTGAAACCATGACTATGTCCATAAATAAAACGATAGAAAAACAACAACAACAACTAGCTAAAGAAGTATTCAGTCCTCAAATAACAAAGTTTATATTAACAGTTATAGATATATTCACAAAATATGCATGGGCTATTCCATTAAAGAATAAATCTGGTTTATCTATAACTAATGGTTTTAAAATAGTATTAAGTGAACATCCACAAGGTGGCTCTGAACCTAGAAAACCAGAAAAGTTATGGGTAGATAGAGATAGTGAGTTTTACAATAAAACATTTAAATCTTTACTTAAAGAATATGGAACCGGCAAAGCCGCTTCAGGGATAGAGCTATATTCTACTTATAGTGATTTAAAGGCTGTGTTTATACAGAGATTCATTAGAACATTATTACACATAATAAATAAACCTATGTTCATCAATGGCGATGGTAATTGGTTAAATATATTAAATGATGCTGTTGTAACATATAACAATAACAATCACTCAACAATTAATATGACACCAGTTGACGCTTCTAATAATCCTGAGAAAGTTAAATACACTTTTAGTTTTAAGAATATTAAACCTAAACTTAACGTTGGTGATTATGTTAGAAATGTAGATAAACGTAATATCTTCTCTAAAGGTTACACTTCTAATTGAAATAGAGAATTGTTTAAAGTTAATGAAGTTCTAAAAACACAACCACCAACTTATAAAATAGAAGATATTAATGGTGAGATAATAGAAGGTAAATATTACGAACAGGAAATATTAAAATCTGAGTTTGATTTTGAATCTAATAATAAAGTTTTAGAATCATTAAAAATATTTCTTAAAATAAATAATGACAAGAAATAGATTCAATCAAGCTAAACATAAATCAACATTAACATCAACAAACAACTTAACACTAAGTAAGGCTCGTGGGTTATTCCTAGAAGATAATGATAATATTGATATGAAGGATACCTATAAAATTACAAATGTACATCCTCCAATAGATGAAAAAGATGTTGTTAATAAAGAGTATTGTGACAATAACTTATTATCCTCTTCTAATAAAATAGACATTTTAAGTAAAAACATAACTGAACTAAGAATAGGTGACTTTGATAAAGTTACAACTAAAACATTCCAACTAAATGAAACACAAGTTAATGAAGAACTAATTAATGAGTTTATTGAATCAACAAATGAAGTCAGAAATACTGTTAAGTTTTGTAATAAAGTTGCTGCAGATACTATCTCTAAATATAATCAATTAAAACAAGAATTTGATAATAATAAGTTTAATCAGAATATCACTAACATACAACTAGATAAAATGTTAACTAACGGTCTGAGAGAAATGAAAGAATACAATAAATCTCTTAGAGGTGTTATAGTACAATATATAATTGCTATACTTTTACAAAGTAAGTTACTTGATAATAAAGAGAAAGACAGACTTGAGATGCATTATAGTTTTAATCAAGAAGATATAATGAAAGAAATAGAAAGAATTTTTACTAATGAAAATAAGCAAAGCAATGACCAATCCAACAGCACCGAGTGAGAGATTACTATATCCAGATTTATCATCAGTATCAGAAAGATTGATAAACGAAAAGATTCAAGCTAATAATAGATTTAACAACAATATTAACATTATAAAAGATTTTAGAAATTATTATGAAACTGAAACTAATAACTATAATATGAAGTTAAGTAGATATAAGAATTATATTAACATAGCTGAGATAACAGAAATAGTATTATCATCAATAGCAACAACTGCAACAACAACATCAGTTTCATTAACAGGTATAGGATTAGCTTATTCTATATCAACAGCTTTTGCTACAGCAACTGTTTGTGGTTCATTATCAAAAACAATTAATACTAAAATTAGAAATAAAATTAAAAAGTTTTCACAAATGTATATTTTAAGTAAACAGTTTAGTGATAAGTTTAATAAACTATATACTAAACCAATGAATGATAATAAAATAGATAATGATGAGTATAATGAATTTGTTGAGTTATATGAGGATTATAAGAAGAACAAGAAAAACAAGCTGAGTATTTTTTTAGATTAAAGATATTAGTGCTTAGTAATAACAATGTTCTTAATAATAATAATATTAGTATTAATATTTATCCGCGAAGCGGTTACACCGATCGATAAATACATAATCATAATCTTAGTTGTAATCATAATCATAAACATAATATAATCATAATATAATCATAATCATAATCATAAACATAATATAATCATAATTATAATCATAATCAAATAATTATCTTTTCTTTGTACCTAAGTATAACCCTCTTCCTTTTTGCACTACCTTTATACCTTCACCAGTAGTTGCAAATTTAATTAAATCGGGTGTAGCCGCTAGAGCTGCTTTAGGGTTTCTAGATGCAGCTGCACTTCCTATTTTACTTGCTAGTTCTAATGCTCTTACTGGATTATTAGCAACTTTCTTTCCAAAATTAACCGTAGCTTTACCAACACTTTTAAAGAAATCTTTTAAAGAAGCAGAAGTCCTTTTGCTTCTATCGTTGCATCAGATACTGTCATTTATTTATTCCTTCTACATAAAACACAATTACCTTTTAACAATTTAGTACCTTTTGAAGTAATAGCTCCTCTTATATTAACAGTACCAATATAATGTCTACCTCCAACACAATAAGAATTAGTTTTGAACTTATTTAAAAGACTCATTTCTATATATATAAAAAATAATGGAAGTTAAAAAGTATAATCCTTTTGTTGTTATTAAACCCAAGCCCAAGGTTAAGCTTGAAGCTAGAAGCTTGGCTCTAGAGAATAAAAAGAAATTAGACATTATTTATGCTAAAGGTTTTGTTAATACTAATAAGAAATAGTTAGGTATTAACAAGAGTAACAAGAGTAACAATTAGAGCTGACTAGCTATAAATATAAGTATAAGTATATGGTTATGTATAAGTATAAGTATATAATTATAACAATAACTATATTATACTATAATTATAAATTATCGTTAGAGTTATATCTAAATTATAATTATCGCTAGAGTTATATCTAAAATTATAATTATCGCTAGAGTTATGTCTATGACTTAAATTATATCTATGACTTAAATTATATCTATGATATTATGTCTACCATCTTATTACCATCACTATTCACACTAATAACCTTTCTAGTTAATACTAATGCATGACATATAACATCTGCAAGTGCAGCACTAAATTTAAAATTAAGTTATATTGGTTGTGGACCTATATGATCCCTTTGATATCTAGTATCGAATACATATATTCTATAATTACTTTTGAATGTTCTATGATTTATATATGGTTTTATATTATGTGGTAGCCCATTATAATCTTTGTTAAGGCTAACAATCTCTTTAAAAGCCTCATTATAATTATTGGTTCCATAATTACTATTCATTCTATCCTCGGGATAAAACTCACTACCAATCTTACAATAGCATTCAGTAACATTCATTACATCAAATGTACTTGCATCATGAGTTTGCTCATTAACATTATTATTTTCAAAACCAACTATAATATATTGTGGTCTTTCCATACCACTTTCCATACCTAGATCAAACAAGAAGTTAGTAGCATTGGGTACATTCTTATAAAATGTCCTTCTTTCATAATAACTAAAGTCTACATTATTCTTTTTACTTAAACCCTTTTGCACAATAATTCTATTATCATTACTAGGATCAATACTAGGTACACACCATGATATATCTCTAGTTTCTATATAACCATCATTGGCAACTGCCCCAGGATTAGCATTAACTCTATATAGAGCTCTATCATTATTATTCCTTTTTAATAATATTTTAAATCCTAAACCATATATAATCTTATCTAAATCATTTACGAAACCAAATAGATCACTCATCTTAATCATCATATACATATGACCTCGTTGTGCAGCAATATGGTCACCTTTAAGTTGACTATCTCTATTGCCCTGATTTCTAACAAAACCACTCTCATATTCATCACCAGTACTAGTTAATAATTTATACATTAATAGATTAGGATGACAAGGATCTATATATTCAATAGTCCTACCACCACTAGTTTCAAGCTTAATTGAACTAAACAAAGCCATCATACCATAATTAACTAATCTGATATTAGCATCATTAGCAAATACACCACCAGCATCATCTAACACAACAAACTCTATCTCTAGATATGAATCACGCAAATTTAAGTGATTCTCTTCTCTATCGAGTATGATATTAATATTGGTATTAACCGTATTCATTGTTGCCAGTTTATTTGGTTTATATTTTATAATCTTACTTTTATGTATATCATTATTATAACCATAAGTTGTATCCAAATTAAAATCCATTTTTATTAGATAAAAAATGACAGACAACTTGATATTATATGAACTACAAAATATACACGAAGCTTTAACTAAAACTAAAGAAGAGCATACACTTAACTTTAGAATGATAAAACCAACAGAAAAGTTTACATTAGTGAACCTATACTTAATACAACAAAATTAGGTTTAATTAGATTATCTGTTTATAATTCGGTGTTTAATGTGAATAGGAGAAATAATCAATTCTTATATGCTAGTACTGTTATAGAAGATGATGAAGCTTTACCTCAGGCTCTTAGCTCTGACCCTTACCTTAACCCTATCTCTACCTGAAGCCCAAACATTACATCTATACTTAATCATAATTATAAAGGAATCCCGTTGCTATATTCAACTATTACACCGGGAGCATATGAGTTAACTGATATAGCAGAATTAATAAAAGGAGAAACTGATTGTAATGTTATAATAGAACCTGATAAGAATACGATGAAATGTTTAATGGAAATAAAACAAGGAGCACTCAGCTTTGATATAGAAATCTCACTAGCCTCATTACTAGGATTTAGAAAAATAATTTATAAAAAAGGTAGATATAAATCTCAGATGATTATTGATATTATGGGTTTTAGTACTATTAAAATTCATTGTAATGTGATATCTGGAGCTAAAGATAATGGTAAAGATACAGACATACTATATACTTTTAATCTAACTGAACCACCAGGTTACTTGATAAATATTATACCAACTAATATCTTATATCAAAATGTAACTAAAGATAGAATAGAATATATTGAATTTCATATTAAAGATGAGCATGGAAGACCTATAGACTTTAATGGTGATGTATTAAGTTTTACTTTACATCTAGTTTAGTCTTTATCTTTATCTTAATCTTTGACTTAACTAAAACTAAACTACAAAACTCTCCGATCCCAATTAATTCTTAGTTTACCATTAATATTTTTATTTTTAGTTATATCAATGACAATATAATTATAAGGCTCTTTCCATACCTTATTACATATATTAGCAAAATCATTATAACTAAGTTCAACATTATCAAAGCCATTATTAGGAGATGGTAAATCTTTTATATCTTTAATAAATTGAACATCTGCTTTTGGGTTTATTCTTTCTATACCATGGTACTGATCACCAGTAGGTCCAATGATGTATAGCTTATCAAAGTATATACTAGCTAGAATTAGTTTTTTCAATAAGAATGTCTTACCACATTCACTAGGACCAGTTATTATACATCTAAAGTTATCTGGGAATGCGGCTTCAGTAATTATATCATCATCATTTAACCATGAATATAGATCATCAATTATATTAATAGCAATAGGATTTGTTTGGATTATATTATTTCTTGGGGGTGATAAATTCCCTGATTATAACTACTTTGTTGATCGGTGAAACCGCTTCTCGAATTATAACTAATTCGTAGATTATGACTACTTCTCTGATTATAACTACTTCTCCGATAGAAAATCTCATCATTGTCATTATCATTAACAATATCATTATCCTAAACATTATCATTAACATTATCATTAACATTAAAATTATCATTATCATTAACATAATCATTATCGTTAACATTATCATTAACATTATCATTATCATTGAGATTGACATTATCATTATCATTATCTCTATCATTATCATTATCTTTATCATTATCATTATCATTATCATTATCTCTATCATTATCATTATCATTATCATTATCTCTATCATTATCATTATCTTTATCATTAACATTATCATCAGCATTATCATTAACATTACAACTTAAACAAGAACACTCATTATATACTCCTGGATATTTACATTGATTAACTAGAATATTCAAAGCACTTTTAATTCTAAATCCTCTATCAATAAGATAGATCATATATAAACAATAAGCCCCACAATAAGATTCGTCATATTGTTGTATTCTCTCATTAGAGCCTAGATCAACATATTCTTCTAAAAATAAAGGTCGAGTTTCTACACCAAAACTATCAAAGTAATACACAGGACCATCGGTGGAAGCACGTTCGGTCTTGGTTCCCCAACCGCTTCGCGTATCTTCTCTTCTTATAACTAAAACCCAATGTGTACCTTCAGTTGGATGTAGATTTACAATAATGTTGAAGTTAGGACCACTGATATTATCTGGAGTTTGATCTCTCATTACAATCTCAATTGATTTTAGACTTATATCTTTACCTATATCTTTTATTCTGATATCACTCATAATATTATTATCAGTATTAAATTTATTATTGAATTCCTCAAAAGTTAGGATGAGCATTTTTATATAATAAATTTATTAAATCTAAGTCTAATTATCAGGGAACCTGCTTCATAGATAAGTCTAATTCTAAATCTAAATCAAATCTATATTTATTATATAAAAATGGAAACAGGTAGTGCAGTTTTTATTTTTATTATTATTATTGGAATTTGTTATATAATATATGATTCAAGACCAAGTAAATATACAAAACTAGAAGAAAGCTTTGGTGGATTTATGAATAGGAGTCTAGTTAGATTTGAATATGAAAAGTCACCATTACATACTATTGTTTATGGTGGAACTGGTACAGGCAAAACATATTTTATTAGACAACATTTAAAATTATACTTAGTCCAAAATCAAGATCAAGATCAAAACCAAAACCAAGATCGAGATCAAGTTCAAGCTAAAATTATAGTTATAGTTTGTAAAGATGACAGAGACTGGATAGATCCTGAGTCTAATAAGTTTTATACTGGGTTTAATAAATGTGATATAAATATGATCACAAAAAATAATATGCATAAATTTCAAAATTGTGTAATAGTACTTGATGATATGGGTGATAGGTTAAATAAGGATATAGGTTATTATTTTACTGAAGGTAGACATTATAATATTCAAATGATTGTAATGTGTCATAAACCAGCTCAAATAATTAATACAGCAAGAATGAGTTGTGATACTATTTATTTCACAACTTATAATGGACCTGATCTATTTAAAAACTTTAATGAGATATATAAATGTGAACATAACTTCAATAAAATAATTAGTGAATTAAATAGTAACTATTATAATTATACAGATGGAATGTCAGATGAACTTCGTTATGGTATAATTAAATATAATAAAAAGGAAAATACTTTTATTATTATTAGTAGTAATAGAACAATGATATATGATTCAAGAGTTGGTTTCCTTGATTTAAAAGCTCTTAGTTTAAAAGATGATTTAGAAAGAAAAGATATAAATAAACTTATAGCATATATGAAACCACTAATGATTAATGCAACAGATAGAAATGTTATTAATCATGATAATTATCAGTTTTATTTTAATAAACTTCTTACTTTAAATAATATTAAAATTCAGAATGATGTTCTAACTAAAGAAATGATTATGGGAAAAAGTATGAAAATTTTATCAAATATTGGTGGGATTATAGGTACAGGTTTAATTATATTTAGTTATATTTATCCTGATTCAATATCAAGAAATGCTGGGAGTGTAGCAATGGGAGCAAGCACAATGTTGAGTAGAGTAAATACATTAGTTAATGTTGGATATGGAGAAGAGTTGGATAATGATTCTTCACGAAATACAATCTGTGAAGCAGGTTCCATGATCCAAGAGGAATATATAAACAAGTGTAACTGTGACTTTGTCAATGAAGAGATGGGAATTTTGAATAGAAAGGGAGGAAGGTTTTTTAAACAAACTATATATAAATAATGAAGAATTTAGAGAAGAGATTATAAATTTAGTTAAAGATAAAAAAGAATAAGACCTTAATTTGATCTTAGATAAGAGATGTAAAACTAATACACTCAATACTTTAGGAAACAAATTTTTAACAGATTCTATCACATCTAAAGATAATACTAAAAATATAATTGAAATTATGGCTAAATATTATCAGAGACATTAAAGTTTACCTATTATAAATGCTTTTACAATGTTTAGAGTGTAACTATAAATGTGGAAACATTGCTGTTTTAAAATATCATTATGAATCATGTCATAAAGATAAAACTGACAAATGTATGTGTGGTAATATAATATTAAGTGGTATTTGTGCTAATGATTTTTCCCTATGGGGTTGTTCTTTAAAAAATGAATCTAGTTCTAGTTCTAACCCTAGTTCTAAATCTAATTCTAATTCTTGTTCTAACCCTAGTTCTAGTTCTAACCCTAGTTCTAGTTCTAATTCTAATTCTGGTTCTAACCCCAGTTCTAGCTCTAGTTCTGGTTCTGGTTCTATCTATGACTATAACTCTAACTCAGATCCTAACCCCAACCATAACCCTAACCTTATCCCTAACCCTAACCTTATCCCTAATCCTAACCTTATCCCTAACCCTAACCTTAACCCCAGCTCAGAAGTATTAACTAGATGTTGTAATAAGTGTAATTATATAAAACCACTAAATAATTTTGATGAGGGTAAGTATACATGTAGAAGTTGTACTTCAGCTAAAGTTAATTGTCCATATTGTACTTCTGTTGTGAGATATGATGGGATACGGGCTCATGTAAAGAAACAACATCCAGATATAGAATTGACTAGAGGATTTAGTAGAAATTTAACAGAAAGATCGGCGGAGATGGTTCCCAGATCAGTGGAACTGTTTCACAGATCTGATATTACCCAAACTGGGGAAAATTGTTCATGTAAATACTATAATTTTTTATCATTTCTTATTAATAATGGAAGAAATATAGAAAAAATAAAAGAATATAAATTTATTGAAAAGTATAGATAATTTGAAATAAAAAGTATAAAAAAATAAAAAAAATATCAAAAAGAGGGAATCGCTCTTAAAGAGTGAAAAAGAGCGATCTCCCTACTCAGGAATCACCCCGAAAAAAGTGAATCGCTCTTAAAGAGTGAAATGTAAATTTTGCTTTGATTTTTTTGTTTTATTTTTATTTTGGAAGACTATACTAATGCTATATATGAAGGTAAAACTAAATATGTAACTAATTATACTATTGATAGCAAAAGGCATCATTTAGAAACTAAAGAACAATATAAAATAACTATAGATTCATTTGATGATAAGGGCATTAGAAATAGTAATGGTGAATTTAGGTTTTATCACTGAAGCTGCTTCGCAGATAATTAATTTTAAAAAAATGATAGCAAAATTTAAAAAAATTATAAAAGAGTTAAGCTGGTTTTTTTGTTCAAGTTTTTCGCAAGTTGGTTTTACGTGCTTTTTACACGGTCTCACTAGTTTTATACTAGTATCTGGGGACGTCCACTGGAGTCAGTGGGGATAGAACCCGAACTATCGGTGAAACCGCTTCACGGATCCGTCTGATAACGGTTGATTACCAGCTTAACTCTGTACTAGTGGTTTGCACTAAGTGAGACAAGAAATGATAGATTTAAAATATAAAAGAAGTGAATATAGAGTAGTGGATATATAAAGTGAATTAGAGTAATGTGTATATGGGTACCGTATCGCGGCTCTATGTTGCGGAGGTACCCATATACACATTACTAAAAAACCCAAAAAACACGATCAGCGCATTATAGCTACGCTCTATTTAGAGCTTCCAAGTTTTAAAATCGAATTCAATTGGGCTTGTACTAAACATATACATATATTTATATGCGACCACTAATTTTAAGGCTGCAAAAAATTCCACTAGGCTGCAATATATTAAGTCTCCCAGATACCAACAGGAAGGCTTGCATTATATTATGCATGGCACATATGTGTCTACAATTTCGAATTCTTATATACTGCATCAGGTCACTGAATTGAAAGGGTATTGGTGCAGGAAAATATCTAGTTTTCTCTTTACACCAAAAGCCTGGTTTCATTAAAGAAAATCAAAAGCTTATGAAGCTAAAACGTGGTTACATATAAATTATCACTTCTACATTTCCGATTTCATTTTGAATGATTTGTCTTTTCTTACATGATTGATTATACTTGATACAATGACCTCTAAATACTACTGTATCCTACAAACCAAGCCTTGAGTCTTCCTTGAGTCATAAGGTTTGTGGACTTCTATAACAGGTAACTCACTCAGGTAACCTGTCATGTTTTCGTTCAAAACAATTTCAAAAGTTTTAAATGTCAATTATTGCAGCATAAGTGAGTGATCATTCACTGCATAACTATCAAACTGACAAAAGTCAACAACAATTTTAAAAACAACTCAACATTCATTAGTCCGAATTTGCGAAAATAGGCCAATTTAAGATGCTGTGGTCAACTCTGCATTATATTTAGTGCCAGTTTCAACTTATGTTGCAGCACCATTAGTTAATGCACTGTTCTTGTGCCTGCAAAAGTTCCACTGCTTTCTGCCAGCTCTCTCCGTTTAATTTGACATTTCCTTGGCTGAGTGTGATGATGCGTGCTATGTTCAGCAGAGAATGGAAATTGTCAGCCGAATATTTCGGGTCCTTCTGTCGAGCCTGAACAAAGTACTGCTGAGCCACTTCTGACATTTCGGAGGGAACCTCGTACGGCAATGTCTTAACTGTGGCGAGATAACGACGCAGCTTTTTAGTGTTTCCAATATCACAGGAGGTCAGTTCAGGCTGTGACATGCCATCAACTAACTTGACTTTTTGGGCGGATGTTTTAATTAGAGAGCGCGTCGTTGACAAAATAATAACATTATAATTGCAAAACAGTTCCACATTTTGAAATTTGAAATCGTAGTACACTTTCTGGTATTCAATTAATGCAGTCAAAGCGGCCAAGTTGGACAGCCCAATATCGCTAAGCTGACCAGGATTCATCCCAGTTTCGTCTATGATGATTGAGGTACCCGGTGGTAATTGGAGCAATCCAGAGTGTAGGATTCCTGATTCCACGTCTTTGTGAGGTACAAGCTTTGATTTGTTCAACGCTTCCACTGTCAAAGGAATCCTCACGACATTCGCCACAGTATTAGATAAGAACACATACAGTCTGTCCACAGTCTGTCTATTGCAATTGGTGATATTGAGAGACAAGTTGCCTGCAAACAAATGATAAGGCAGGTCTAACGAGTTACGCTGAAGAGGTTTAAATATTAAAAAAGCAGCAGACAGATAGCTAAAAAATAGATGCGATAGCTTCGTACATCTGCAGTCTCATAACAAGATTAAAATACATAAAAAAACAAGAAATTTCGTCTTTTTATTAATTGCTGAGATGTTATATTTTGATTAAGAATCTATAACTCCTTGCTGCTTCTATTGGCTGCTCTCATGCTAATTATCAGGCTATACCAATTTTTAGCAACTCAAAAGAGGGCAAAAATCAAAACGCCGGGCAGAAGTAAAATGTTTTCAAGTTTTTCTTGAAAACAAACTTTATTCATTTCAAAAATACGGGGGCAGACTAATCCAGCACTTGGCTCCATAATAGCTGAAAAACTTATGAGCGAAACTGTCGGATGTCGCCGAAATAACACATTTTTGTCCATGACTTGGAGAACATTTCCAACGGAATAAATGAATCAAATAGAATGGTGCATTGCCGTGCAAACACGAACATAATTAGCCAACTTTAAATTTGATCCTGAATCGAACTGGCAACCAATGGAGACTCTTCAGAAATTTTTCACTGAGATGAGTTGTCTAATTACCAACTAAAATACCAACGCGGACGAAAGATATTATCTCCGACAGCGGAACTACAGTAAACACTGTATACAAGCTGTAGCTAAAAGCTGAATCAACCAATGGCCGCCTGCTGTTCGGAAAAGCTTACTTCTCGACTCTGCGCTGAACTTTTTGCTAGATAACTGTCGTAGCTCAGTCTCAAATTTCTGTATTTTCGTCTTGTTTATAGACACCACACCGGAGAGCACGTATAACGCACAGTCGCTGAAAAGTGAAATGAAATCCAAATCGCCAGTCAGAATGTGTTTCTTTGATATGAGACTACTAACGCACCAAAGCTTCAGCATACGCAAGCTTTTTACTTGCATTTGCTATTGGTGTGATGACTGCTTTCTTCCAAGGAATGAATAAGATCGATGGTCGGGGTCCAATCAGATTGATGGAAAGCGTACGCCTTGAGTTGTTTTCCAGATCAACCACCAAATGTCCGTACAGCTCTGCTGTCGCTAATTTATGCCTCTGTAAGCAGGTGGAGAAAAATAAACTATTGAAAAATATTCTACCTGCTGAATGTCACGTAGTGACTTGAGAATAATGTGAGTTGTGTTCACGTCAGTTGTGCGAGACCACTTGCTCTGGTGAAACATTGTGTTTAGCATAATTGACAAGCAGTTTTCGATGTCGGCCAGACGTTGCAATTATCACAGTCTTGAATATTTCTTTGCAAGAATCGCGGTACATCAATGGCCAGTTCAATAATTTTTTGTTATTTCAAATCCAGAAAACTTAACGAACTCGATACGTGGAAATAGACGTTGTACGACCGTCAATTGTTCTTGGTTTTCTTTATAAAAATAGTAGACTTTTTAAACCGGGGATGTTGCGCCTCGTAACATCTTGAACATGAGGTTAGTTTTTCCACACCCACTGCGTCCCACAATGGCCATAAAGATTCTATCGTGCGCGAGAAGAATTTTATTGATAGTTTAGGATTTGGCAGGATGTGACCAACTAAGCTCAAATTGCAATGAAATCCAAATTGACTTTTCTTCACAACACCAATTTGAATTTTCTTCACAACACTGATTTCAAAAATAACATGGCGAAGCAGAGGCTTATCAGAAGCACAAAAACAGCCACTTGGATGAAAGATATTACCTCCGATCACCTAACAGCTTGCAATATTGGGGACAGCTTGCCGGCTAGTCATTTCAGCTTGCAATATCGAATAAAAAATGACTGACTCAAATAATTAAGTGGTATTAATAGCGATTCCTTTACACTAAAACATGCTTAGTCAAATGTTTACCGATGGCTCATCCAGTCATGCACGATCTCTCATCTCGAAAGACATAACTGAACATCTGAACATAATAAAAACTTTTTCAGGAAATTTCCCCACATATTCCCCTGTATACTTCCTTATATGATATTGCCCATCTTAAAACATATAATGTCCCCTTCCCCCTGTATTATCAGTAAGACACATACATCTACTATTCAGATTACTTATAACAACAGCTTTTGATAATAAACAAAACATGAAAAACATAGAACAAGTCCTGACCTATTTCGTTCTTAGTTACCATCTGACTAGACGCTGTGTCCCCTCTTACAGGAGTTTAACTAACTACGGTATGACATCAAAATAGTTCGAAACTAAAAATATTTTTGTTCAAAAATCATTTTCATTTTGCGCTGTTCTTTCAATCCCAATCGGGTTTTGATAATCAATGGCGGCTATTTTTCCAGTACGTTAATCAAAATGAACCAACATTAAATAAGAAAAACATAACAGGACAAGTCCTGGCCTATAGTTCAAAGAAGTTTCATTGACCAAAAAACAAACTAAAACTAAATTGGACCATGAATGGATTGAGGAAGCCATTTAAAAAATTCGATAAAAAACGAAAAACAATGAAAATCAATCACATATTGCCGCATGTAAAAAACAATACCAGCAATTTGAAAATTAATGACAAATCGCTAAATTTCCGAATGTAAACAAAAAAAAACACTAGCGAAAAAAACACCTATAATACTGTGAACGTTTCACGCCGAAAAACCACTGGCTTTCTTTGCTCCACTTCCTGTTTCGGCGTGACCAAAATCATCACTTCAATTTGACTTCAAATTTTTTTTGTGAAATAAGATCAAGTTAATACAAATCTTTGTTATCAAACTTTGATTCGGAATCAGAAGTTTTTGCTCATTAAAAGTTCAAATACCGAAGTGTTTATTTTGTTGAAGAATTCTTGATTCTTCTCAATCACTCTCTATAACATCATTCTTGTTCTCCTTAAATTTCGGAATTCTCTTTTCAGATTTCATTGAACTCTTGAAAATTATTTATGTTCTCCCCAAATACTTACAAAAACGCAGGTCCCCTCTCATTGGGTGAAACCTCTAAAATGACTCCACTCTTCTTGTAGTTCAAAATGACTGCTCAAAATAGAAATTCCTCAAAAATATTGCAAAAGTCGGGGTTACGGGACTCGTGCAAGCAACATTGTAGCCGATCCTCGTACAATCACAACGGAAACCGACTGAGTCAATCTATCGAAAGCGATAGCTTGTCCTTGCGACTGATAATTCCTGCTGTCAGCTATCAGAGCTATGCGTTTTAACGTTTTCTTGAGAGTAACTGACAGAACCCCCAATGACTCAACAGCGAGAGGAACAAACAAAATTCCTTGCCCAGAGCAACTGTTTTCGTGTTGTGCATACTTTTGCTCTTCGGCTGCTTCAATCGCGTAACTAAACTTCTCTGCCGCATGAGTTGTATTGTTTGGTTGCAGTGGAGAAGTTACGGTGACGTCTAGAACAGCTGGACGACCTGAGGGCAGAAATATATCGCCAGAAGAACTGTTTTCAGCAATAAGGTTCCGTTTTTCGATGACTGGAGACAAGTTAGCTGCTGAGCCAGCTGATGCAATACGGTCACGAACCCTGTCGTGCCGTGAAATTGCATCCCCTCTTCCGTGACAGATGACGACCTTGTCACCGAAAACGTCAAGGATCCCAGACCTGCAGTAAGGGCATTTTCTTTCATCTTCATAAACTGCAATCCCTAGTCTGTATTTGACACTAATTTGAAATTCACTGGGACTGAGATGGAGACCTAAGGCTGGAACTGGAGGTGTCGCAAGCCATGCGCCGGATTGAGGCAAACAGAGTGATTGCAGTCTTGCTTTCTCCCTGTTTGGCGACTGATTTCTTAGCAGCTCAGAAAACTTTTCTGTATCTACAGCTTCTTGAATTTTTTTTCTGTGTGTGGCAAGTCAAGTTGAAAGGTTCAAGGTTTGCATAGAGTTCTTTAAAAACTGTACTATCTGAAGCGCGCTGGTTTGTACTTTTCTGAACCAAGTCATCAGAAGCTAACACTGAGCCTACATATGCGGCCCTATATTGCTCTTGCGATTGTCGCACTCCGAGGCCAGAAATGTTTATCGGCAAGGTTGACTGATCCCATGCATTGTCACAGGTGACAGTACCTATTATTTGATCTAACGCATCCCGTTGACTGGAATAGAAGACTTTTAAAACATCGATCAGATCTCTTGTTGGCGTGTTAGTGCGTAGAGAGTAGACTAACTTTGGTGTCCCTAAGCAGTAACGAAGTATGCCGAGAGCACAATGAGGATCATCCAGATAACTCAAATTCTCCAAGAGCGACACAACCTTTTGAACACGTTTCCGCAAGCAAGAAGAAACAAATTCGGGTGATCCGACAGCGACACCCAGTACTTCAAAACCATTGCCCGTATTTCTTGTGACTTCTCGATCAACTGAGGGTAGATCTACGATTGACCAGAGTTCGCACTTGTCTTTCCTCAAATGCAGTCCCCTTTTTGGACCTTCACTGGCTCAGATATCGAGCGTTGTTCGGATTTGATCTTCGGAGCCTGCAACGAAACCATCGTCCAAATACCAAGTGTGCTGGGTAAGGTTTGGAACCGCGTCTCTTATCTTTTCTATAACAGGCCATAACGTCAACGAAAAGAGAAGTGGTCCCAGGGGATCTCCTTGTTGAACACCCGATTCACTTTGAAGACTGGTGTTGTTATACAGTAGTGGAACATGCTGAGAGTAGCAAAAATTTGTGAAGGCTGCAATACCTGGTATGAAATCGCATGCTGCTTGCAGTGAGTGTGAACGCTTAACCGAATTAAAGGCATTTCGGAAATCAATCTGAAGCACTCCTTACTTAGAGTCAGCGTTGAGGATCTTTTCGTAAGTGATTTTCGCAGAGTGGATGATTACTTCCGCACCTCCGCTGACTCCAACCCCTAGCTGAATGGAATCGAACAACTCAATTGCTTCCGATTTCGCTTCTTTCACTAAACATTTAGCAATAAGGCGCCTCAGGATTTCACTGACAGCTATTGGGCGTACTCCTCCTTTCTTTTTGGATAGAGCGGTGAGCGATGCGCTGCAGAGGGCTTTTGAAGTCTCAAATGAAGGGAATTTACCCCTGCTTCGAGTATTTACAAAACTTGTTATTGCTTTAAGGGCGGATTCAGAGTGGTCGAGAGCAGTACACTCTACTGCGTGCAAAAGATGCTCTGGATACATCTTGGAAGGACCAGCTGCAGTGTACTGGCTGAAAGTTTTCAATTGTTTAAAAACTATGTTTTCGCTAAATTGATACGCACTTGATGCAACACTATCCTTTTGGAGCAAGGTTGGAGGCGCTTCTTTGAGATGTAGCTCTTTTAGTGCTTTCAGAGTAGATCTGCTATTAGGCGCAAGTCCCTCAGATGATAGGATTCTTGAGGCGCGACCAAACTGACCCTGCAAACAGACTCTTAGCTCTGGTGGCTAATTCTTCTATTCCATTTGTGAAATCTCCTAGCTTGTTTCATTGACAAAGCTTCTGTCCAGAGGTTTTCATATTCACCCGCATTCCATTGATCGATGCGATCGGAGAGCCGCTGATCCTGATTTCGTTTATGCTTTTACCTCCTCGATTGCTCGCGCGCACGATGCACTTCGAAACTGAAAACAATTTCTGCCAATTTAGTTCCTCATCTGGTGTTTTGGCACAATCATCCAGGATGCTGGTCATCAGTTGTGACCACTTAGTTCTAAATTTGACCTGAACGAAACGACATGTTGGAACATGAGAACTTACTATTGTATGTAAACAGGGCAGTTTTTTGTTCTCGTTCTGTATTGTTTGTTCAACATTTTCAAAGAAATTATCACAAAGCTGGTTTTGTCACAAGACGCCAGGAGTAGGTCAATTTTATCCGAAATTTCTTTTGTTATTTTATTGCGATTCTTCAAATTGTGTTTGTGCTTCGAATAGGCCCAAATTGATTTCGCATTGAACCACGAGTCGTGCTCTGAGCCCCAACCGCTATATCTAATTTTGGTTTCATGCCCCGAGTTTTCTAACACTTGCACCTTATAGAGTTTATTGACAGTGTCGGGGATGAAAAGTATGGTTTCTGGTGTTGTGTGGAATTGCTCTTTTACGCTCAGGTCTTGAAAGTTTTGCGTCAAACCAGTATGTGCATCACTGCTGGGATCAGAGTCATCAATGATGTCACGTGAGCTTGCATTATCTTGAGACTGGAATTGCAGACGAACACTATCGTTCACAACAGTTTTTCTTAATTTGTAATTCATTTTTTCCATGTTCGAAACTTCTTATATCATCCGGGGGGATTGCAAATCGTAAAAACAAGTGCTTTCCCGAACCGAAGGTTCTTTTTTCGATAGCTAGACTTTTGATCGTGTTGTTGTCAACCACTACTTTTTTGATGTCTCGCCTAGGATTTTTAGGAGAAAAATTTCTCTGAAGTGCCCTCCCCGTTGTGGCTATTTCTATTGCAATACTCGACTGTTTTTTTGAAATGTCACAGAATCCGCTGGCGCCTAATAGCATCTATCTGTAGGAGCTACCGGCGGTACGACGTTGGAGGGGGGGGGGGGGGGTGATCAAGAACAATCTCACCGGGGTTTGAAGCTCGGTCTTGAACTCTTGAGGAAAGTTGTTCCAATTTTAAACGAATTCAAATTCAACGCACGTGCCATTCAAAATCATGAAAATTTGTGTGAAAAAGACAACACCCCAAAACAGTTCAAATTCTTTGAATTGTAAAAAACCAAGAGAAGGCCAATAATATCCCCACCTATCGCTTTGTAGCTATCAAAAATGACATCGTTCAAATGACTTTTCAATATCATAACAGATTGCATTAAATATCACACCCTACAAAGCAAGCAAAAGGTGTTTACCAATGGCTAATTGGAACCATTTTTTTTCTCGACGTCAAGCCAAGTCTCATTCTTAAAAAAAGTAATTAGCCCTAGACAATTTCATCATCTCATCACAACCCGTAAAATCCATTGACTTTAAGAATCGTTGACCAATTATTTCAAGCTAAGTGAAAATTAAATATAGCTACCGGTTCACAGCTTTAAAAATTGTGGGTTCTAAGTAAGGGAAGAATCAGTTATTCCTTCGCAAATCTCCATAGAAAGTTATTGAAATACTTTGAAATATATTTGTGGTATGAAATAACTAACCAATTGGCATAGTATCAGCTCGCTTGTAGACTGAAGACACTAGATGCAAAAGCATCCACTCGGCAATTATCTCATCGCCTTCGAAAACATCTCTTAGAGCAGATAGGAGCAGAGGGCGACTCTCAGACACCAGTAGACACATTTTCTCAATTGCATTAACAGCTGTCAAAGAGTTGGTCTCTATATTGTCAATGGCTGCTGCCACCACAGGGCGCACAAATACAGAGTGAAAAATGAGTTTGCTGTTACCGTCTTCTCTTTTATCACTGTCGTCTAAAAAGCCAAAAAAATAAATACACCAGCCAGACTGCCGGAAAATAGCCGCTATTGATTCCCATAACACCGATTGGGATTGACGGAACAGAAAAACAACGATAAAAATTGATTGTTTTAGAAAAAAATACATTTTGAAAGTGGGAACTATTTTCATTGGATTTTGTAGTTATGCATACTACTGTTTCTTGATTAGAGCATACAGGGGGCTAGAATCAATGCCAAAACGCGATGCTAACAAGTTAGAGATTTTAACTAAGACCAAATTTTATAACAGACTTTATTGATAACAGATTTTATAAGAACAAAGTTCAAGTAGCAAGCATCTAAAATTGGGCTTCACGGGTTTATCCTCTTTCTATTTTGATTTAAATACAGTACAGGCTCAGGATCGCGGTTTATGATCAAGAAAGAAAATGTCCTTATTGTAAGTCAGGTACATTGGACACGTTTGGTGACCATGCAGTCGCCTGCCATGGAAGGGGAGATGCGATTTCAAGGCACGATAGAATTCGCGATCGTATAGCTTCTGCCTGTTCAGCAGCTAACTTGTCTCCAGTAATTGAAAAACGCAATCTCATTGCGGAAAACAACTCACGCCCAGGAGACGTCTATCTGCCTTGTTGGAAATCTGGCCAATCTGCTGCTCTAGACATAACCGTGACTTCCTCTCTGCAACCGAACATTATTTCTCATGCGGCAGAGAAGTCAGGCTATGCAATTGAAGCTGCTGAAGATCGAAAATATGCTCAGTATGAAAATAGTTGTGCTCAACAAGGAAATATGTTCGTCCCGCTGGCAATTGAAGTTTTGGGCGGTCTGTCGAGGACTCTGAAGAAGGCCTTACTGCGCATGTCGTTGTTAGCTGATAGCAGAAATTATCAGTCGGTGGGACAATCCATTGCCTTCGACAGAGCAGTTCAGTCACTTTCTGTTGTCATCATAAGAGGATCAGCTAATATGCTGTTGTCTCGAGCTCCGTAGTTGAACGCAGCAATTAGTTGAACTGTGTGATAATCAGCGACCCGATTGTGTGGGACGCAATGTGAAGATAACTTTTCCTAGACGTCTGTGTTGAGCTGAATCAATCTCTTGATGAATTAGAAACAAGCCAGAATTCTTATTGTACTCACCCAATGAGAGGGGAGTAATTTCGTAAGCAATGTAATACAACAGGAGGATACTTGAGCGCAGTTCATTAACGCGAGGAAATAAAAAAACGAGAGTTAAAAGGCTGAAGGAGAGAGGAAGAAATGTCAGAGATCGGAGAAAACCTTAAGATTGGCAATAAGAAAAAATCAGCAAACATTTAAATTTTAGATCAATATAAACCAAGATTATTTGATAATGGAGACCACGCAGATTTAATTAAAATATGTCGATAAAAAAAAATTGATTTCTCTGATTTCTATATTTCGCTACTGATTCTGTTTACTCGCTGAGCAACTGCTTTTTAAAATCACTTTGAGCAGAGAACCAAGAAAGAAACTAGCCTAGAGAGGTCAAGAAGATTCCATGCAAAATGTTGAAAAAGCTGAACTAAGGTAAAGCGGATTTTTTGTTCGAAAAAGGTAAAGCGAAGTAAAAAACATAACAGGACCAGTCTTAAAATAAAATTCAAAAAATTGAACAAGCTGAAGACAACAACACCTTACAAAAAACAACCCTGATAATAAGATCAAATACCAAGAAAGTCGAAGGAAAGTAAAGAATACTACAAAAATCTGATTGGATTTATTATGTCCAACAACATCAAAAGACCCGTAAAAAACGTGAGCTTGACAAACTCTGTCAAAAAACACTGAGAAAAAGTAATAGGATAACAAACATTTTGCGAAAACCTTTTTTACGATGTCACTGAAAACAAGTGGCATCAAATTGGCCGAAACACTTAATAAAAACTTGTGATTCCTTAGCATCAATCGCAATATCCATAGATCGAAGGCATACGTCAACTTCAACGAAAACAAATGGGTAACGTAACAGAAGTAGCAACAAACGTACGCAACGATAAAAATTTCCAAAAAAAATTATTGAAAAAATTTACGTCAGCTTCAATAAAATTATTGGCGATAAACTGCGCAACCTGAAATGAATTTAATTGTGCCCAAGCAGAGAGCAGAAAACAATCATTAATCACAGAACAGAAAACAATTACAAAAACGCGAAAAATCCAATCGCAAAAATCGATATTTTTTTAAAACAAGTCAGTTTCAAAAATTGTTCTTATTCACTGTGCGGTTTTAGTTAGATTCTAAAGCTATACTTAGTTCAGCTTCTAAACTGACGGGTATAACGCTTAAAACTAATATCAGCTAGAAATCTTTCTGATGAACTTTGATAACCTAATGCACGATGACTTAATGACCGGGCTTTGTCGGATTATAGTAGCAAAGGAAAGTGACTAGAACCTCAACGGGGGGACGGACAATTTTTGCAATGCACATCTACAACGGGGTGGGACACTTTATAGGTTGCAAAAATTGTCCCCCTCCTTTTTTGACCAAAAATGGAAAACTTTTCGGTTGATTTTAACTTTGTTCAATTTGTTTACAAGCTTGAACCAGTTTTTGTTACGACTAACTGTTTGCTGCGGGGTCTGTTTGCTGCGGGGTCTGTTTGCTGCGGGGTCTGTTTGTTTGTTTAGAACAGTGATATAAATTAAGCACTGCTACTGCTAGCATTGCGATTACATGTTTTGTGTATGACAAAAGTATTCAGATCCAGTTTTTCATATTTGAGAATTTACCGCTAATGGGCGTCGACACTTGCAAAAATTTTTGAAAAATGGGGTCAAAATTTTTTTTTTGTGTTTTTTGGTTTGAATCAATGCAAATAGTTGTGAAACACGTTTTGTGAGTGATAAAAGTGGTCAGAAAAGATTTTATTGGAAATCGAATTTTTGTCCTAAAGGAGGACAAGAACTTATAAAATTTTTTGAGAAATAGGGTCCAAAATCTTTTGATTTTTTGTCTCTATTAGATGTGATACGGTGTTAATCATGTTTTGTGCATCAACCACACCCCAACCAACACGCCCAACCCACCAACACCCGACCACACCCCAACCAACACGCCCAACCCACCAACACCCAACCACACCCCAACCAACACTCCAAACCCACGAACACACACGTCCAACCCACCAACACACATGCCCAGCCAACACACACAAACACCCAACCAAGCTTCAACCCACACGCCAAACCCATCACTGCATATCAAGCAAAATAATTGTATATTACATAGCCACAATAATGACCTAAAAATTATTCTTTATGCAAATTTTGTGCATAAGCACTGTCATATTCTAGATTATATGAAAGTACATATGCACAAAAATATGCAAAAAGCCAAGAGGAGTAACATGAACGAACCAACCTTGCAGGTGGAGATAAATTGCTTCCTTGATAACTGAAAGATATGAATATATAAACTTTTATATATCACGCTCAATCTTGTTCATCAGTTTGTGTGTTTCGCAAATAAACGTGAACACATCAGTGCTCTAATTTTTGTTTTTAAATGGCAGAGCCAATGAAGTTAAAATATTTCAGAATCTTTATGCAGATTTTGTGCGTATGCACTTTCATATACCAAATAATAACTGCAAGTTTGCACCCCATACCCTTCCTCATGAAAAATGAATAAAGCGAAGAATTGGTTTTCAATTAGTGTCAATACATAACGAGCATAAGTCAAAATTAGAGTAATTCTTTGTTATTGTGTTTGCTAAACCTTGAGTATTTCAACGAGTTTGTATATGTTTGTCTTCCGTTATTCGTTTCCTGAGCCACTTTTGCAATTTTAGTGATTCTCTACTGTGATGATCGTAATTTTTCTGTGACAAAACCATTTCTTGTCTTGGTGTTTTTGAATACTCGGTAGCAAAATTTACTTCGAGGATGCTCGGATTTGTTTCGTTTTCGTAAGCCGCATTTCAACCTTTTTGATTTGGTTTATCGACCAACCGCTACCATGTGATGAAAAATTGTTCAACGCTATTATCATTTGCTCGGTCATTCCAGAGAAACATTCGTTATTTAATCCAGGAAACTCGACCCTTTGCGCTTTCGAATTTGCAAAGATTGTTATATGTTCAACTGCAGCTTGTGAAGTTTCTTCATCCACTGGTTTTGTAAGCTCTACAGTTGCACAGAATTGAACTTTTTGTGGTTGAGTTTGGGTGTTCAATTGAATGACATTGTCAATTTCGTTTTGTTTACCGCGCATGAAGCTGAGCAAACCAATATCATTATTGTCCACCGAAATGTCATATATTTTAAGAACACCACCAAAAGCCTTCTCAGTGGCAAAAATTTCACCTGATGTGTCAATTTTTGCGTCCGAGTTCCATATTGGTAAGCCATGAACTTTATTCATGTGTTGCACATAGGAAGAGTCACCAACAAAAAGTTTATTGCAATAAAGAAAATATCGGGGTCTGAATGAGAGATGCTTTTCTCTCATGTGATTTTCCATTTCAATAACCCCACTTCTTTCATAACCACATTCATGGCATACAAAGGAATTATTTTCTTTGTACTGTTTATGGACTGTTTGTTTGTGACGTCTGAGACTAAGCTTGTCCGAAAGTTTTTTGTTGCAAATAGTACAAGTTTCGGTACTCATTGATATTCCTTAGTTTCAAAATTAAATTGAGTTGTGATATAAAAAAACATCCGCTAGTGCCGTCAGTCGTTTTGAGTCGTGTTTGGTCAGTAAAATGCGCAGGACATTAAAACAACGTTTAATATGTTAGAGTAAAAGTTTCTAAATTTATGTTTTAAAGCAAGCCGAAATTGAGGGAAATAAAACAAACTAATACGAGTGAATACGCAAAAGGCAAATGCAAAATTGTGTATAGCACAATTTACAATTTCCTGTTGAGTCATTCTTTTGGAAAATGGTTTTGTTTACAATTTGTTTATTGACTCAGTTTTCTTTGCTCTACATACACAACGAAACTAAAATTGTTGCTAAGACTCTTATGTCAATAATAAAACGGTTCTCATGTTTGCCAAATTATTGTTAATTAGACAAGAGATAAAGCGATAAGTTTTAGCGTTTGTTTAATCAAAACAGTATTTCCGCTATTTGAAAACCTTATTGTTAAAGAAAATAGAATCTTATTGATAAATTATTGATTGCCAGATTAAAAGAATTTCCAACAAAAGTCAAATCAAATGTTTACTTGAAACAATTTGTGTTGGCTAGCAAAGTTATCGTGATGTGTATTTTAAAAGGTTTGCTGTCATCGCTTTCTCGTAATTGGTTAAAGATCATGTTCGAACTTGATCAATGAAAAGCATACATGAGAAATAATTAATTTTAAAGCGATACAAAATTAAAACAACATTAAAACAACAGAATGTAGAGCAAGTAACATTTTTTTATAGGCGAGACAGTTTGATTACCTTCTTTGATGGAGCATAACAATTGCTTAGAGGTGGAGTCTCTTCTCAGAAAAATTGTTCGACAGTAAGGGAAGCTGCTTTTCAGGCGTTTTCTTCGAATCTTGATCCGGTTGCGCTTATCCGAGAGCGTTAGATGACAGATTTTACAATCGACAATATTCATTTTCGTTAGTTCAAACTTAAACGTTTGTGGAACAAGGAAAGAAAACTAGCCAAAGGCTAAAATTTTGGGACAATGCCTGACTTTTCAAAAGATTTGAATCAGAAGCTAAAGAAAATAGTTGTCGTGTGTTTGTAAAGTTAAGGCAAAAAGCAAATGACAAAATCGAGTATTGGGTTGTCACACATTTTCACAACTCTCTAACCCAATCAGAGTGCGCGTATTGTTTATTTACTTTTGCAACTGAAAGCTACTGCTCGGCAAACGTTTTGTTTACATTTGCAACTGAAAGCTACTTCTGAGCAAACAGTGGGCCTCTAGTCTCGCAGACCGTTGTGCCAATAACAGAGATTCAACTGTTTACCTGCTTTCCTGCTTTTTGTTTGCTCAGTGCAGGTAGGTCAGTCTGCGGGGTTATTTGTTTACCCCAGTTTTGTTTTATCACTAGTATCGCGTACTAGTATCTGCTGAAAATTGTTTACTGATTTTTTGTCATTATATGAAAATACCCAAGCTTCAGCTGGTTTTAATTCTACCCTTTTTACTTTTGTTTATTTGTTTAATACAATCTTTCATCCACTTGTTTGTTCAATGTCTGAATTTTTCTGCAACGCTTAATTCCTCCTTCCAAACATCCATGCTATGTTTGATGCTGATATGAATCATTAGTGAAAATTAAATTAAGAACTAGTTTAAAGAAGTAAACACGAAGTTCATACGTTGAAACACAGTAATCAGCCAAAAATAAAAAGTACAATATATACAATGAGTTTGACGAAAGTTTGTTTTGTTTAGAGCCGAGATAACTTGATCACCTTCTTGACTGGAGCGTAACACTGATTTAACGGAGGAGTTTCCTCGACGCTAACGTCATCCGAAAAGTTATTGGAAAGTAAAGGGAGACTTTTTTCCGGAGTTTTCATGTCACTAGGCGATTGAGATTGATCGAAACTCCAAAAATCTGATATCTGCTCAACTTCTAGCTGTCCTAGTTGATTTTCCCAAATTTCAATGCACTCATGATCGTAGTCTGCAAAAAGTTTTCTTGTTCGCTTTGTCAATTTTTTGACATCCTGCTTTTTTGTTTGAATGGGAGTAATAGATTCATAATAACGATGAGCATATGGAGACTCTTCTTGTCTTGGTGATCTTTCTGGCGTTTTTGTAAGATGAAATAAATCGTTTTGTTTTGTGTATTCAAGTATTGGTTCAATGTAATTAACTGGAACAAAGCTGTTTTTTGTGTGCCATAATTGAGTCTTGTCATCAAAGCTTTCTTCAGAAGGACAATATTTTTGAAGTTGTGACACATTCGTACAGGGTTCTAGTACCTCGCTCACTTGTTTTTGCAATTTCTAAATATTCAGCAGCCATATTGCAGGTGATGGATAAACAATTGAGATGTTTTTACTGATTTTCCGGATTTAAGCGGTAACAAAGCAAACAGTTTTCTTTCGAAGGAAAGTTTTATAAAGACTTAACAGCAGAGTCTAAAACCAATTCTGAGAACAAGAGAAATGAAAACTTGATTTTATATGGTATGGAACTGAATGGAAAAGCAGGATGAAAGCAAATTCTAGAAGAAGGTTAAGTAACAAAAGACTTGCAGTAATGTAATAAGGAGCCAAAGAACTAAAGAATTTTCACAAAACTTATATTGAACAACAAGAGAGAACAATGGCGGAAAGATTGAAAAAATTGTTGCAGACCGATTTGTTTATTTGACTTAATCATTTCATCATTATTCCGTCATGTCTATAAATAGAATTATGTCATATTGACCTAAGTTGAATTGGGGTGCTCTCGGGAAATATAAATAGACTCGAGGAGGCGAGCTAATTTATCCATTGCTAATGAAAATTTGTCAGTTTTTAGATTTAAAGGTCGGGACTTGTAAAACTGTTTTCCGCTATGGCCTTTATAATGCTTGGCCCGGCGATGTTGCATTAGTGAATGGAAATTTTTAAATTGCCTTGGACAATTGTGACATTGAATGGGTCTTGATTCAGCAGGGTATATTTTTTCCGATCTTTTGAATTTCATATTTCGTATAAACGTCATAGCTGATATAGAGGAGTATAAATTTGTTTACACGCTAGGGTGGGTGGGTTTGTTTGCTCAGCTGTTATCTTGTCTAGACATGTTGGCGTGGGGTTTGAAATTGTTTACATTCCAATAAACAGTAACTTATTAGTCATTCATCATTTCAGATTACTTTGATACAGTTTGTCTCAATATATGCAACATTATGGGTAATGTTTTGTCGAAGGATGCTGAGTACAGTGACTTTGATTTGGATCTCTCGCTCAATAAAAAACGACTTGTTAGGGCTGCTGTTAAGAATTATCATACCACTGGCACCTGTTTATCCTTGAAAATGTTCAAACGTGATAGTGAACAGGTCGACTGGGATTTCAATCAAAAAATTACACTTTCGGCGCCAGAGTTTCGGTTGATATGTCAGAACATAGAAAAACTAGAACAAATGCTTGATCAACCAGTTGGCTTGATCGACTCACTTCTAAAACCGGATTCAACTGATGACTCGAAGCGTCCAGCAAAACGGGCTGGCAAAACACCGACTCAGCGCCAAAAGAAGATACCAAAAACATCTGTAATAGTCAATGAGGAATCGGAATAATTTATATTAAACCTTTTGCTTCCTGTCATTGTTTATGCATTCATAGTTAGTTCATTAGCTTTTTCTTTTTTGTTCGTTATGGTTGAGGCAATGTATGAGAACAGTCCCGAATATTTCAAGAAATTTCAAAAACGTTTCAAGTACAATATTTGTGAGACGGAACCAAAACTTGAACACACAACAATTGAAAATTATGCATATGGTTATCATTCATCTGCAACAGTTATCGAAGGTTGTACATTTGGCTCCAATCATTATCATGTTATGTATGAATTTGGTTCGCAGGATGATAATTTATTCGATTCTCTTTATGTACCTGCGGTGATACCGTGTCTCGTTAACTGTTTCAAATTACTGATTCAGCCTTTGCAAAAAGACTTTGTTGATCGCAGTGCAATAATTTCACGACTACATGTTGCTGTTGAGTACCTTTCAAAATCAACTTCTTCTTCAGTTACCAAGAACCAGAAACAACTTCCAGCACCTTTGAGTGAGGCAACAGCGAAATCTATTAGTACTTTTACGGCCAACAAACGTTCTTCTACAGTCCCTGATGTAACTATAAAACGATTTTGCCAGCTTATGCTAGGTGAACACTCCTCAACTCTTTATCAGATAATGGATATTCTGCTTAGTGGCCATGGGAGTTTTGTGCGAGAATCCTCAAACTCTTTCATAACCTTTCAATTTTGTAAAAATTGATATTCAAAAAGTGTTGTTTTTTGAAATTTAAATTAAATTTTACTTCATATGTTTTACAAAAGCTAGCAACTCTAATTCATTTACATCAGGTATAAATGGAAATTTCTCACTATAAAAATAATGAACAATGTATATGCAAAATAAACCACAAAGCTGGGAGTCTGAGGATTGCAATGGAGACTGAATGTCTCTTCTATGTTCCATGATATCCATCATTATCTCCAAGTCTTCACACTGTTGTAAACGGTTGAAAATATCCTTGTAGGTAGTCAATGGTAGAGCCAATGGATCCGCAAAATATATTATTGGGTATGCAGATCGTTTAGCTAGCACTACCCAGTGGGTTCCAATAGAGTTGGATCGTGAAGCATTAACAATAATAAATGTGTTGGTCTGCAAGTTCAGAGGATAATTATCAGCAGCATAAACCCCTCTGAATTTGAATTTGAGGTGTTTACACTTTTCCACTTGAAGATGAATTTGATCTTCGTCCATTAGTATGTGATCATGGGAAGAGCGTTTTTAGATGCGTTTCTTGCAGAGTCAATGTAGATCGTAGAGGCTTTTTCCCTAAGAAAAAATATTTCAACGTTATGAGCTAACGCTGCATCGAACTTGAGTTCGACAGACAATGATGAATTTGTGAGCTCTGGATGAATGAAGTCATGAGTTGCCTCTTGAGTGCTGGTCAGTTCAAATACCATTATATAATGGTTTGCAAATTCACTCAGAGGTATTCCATGGCCATTTTCTACATAAGCTAATGCACTCATTGAATTGTAGTACCTCTTGTTGTCAGTTGTTGACATTGGAGTTCCAGCCGTTGCAAAACCATTTCGATAAATGGTTATCTCTCTTAAACCAAATTTTTGATAATGGAATGGATTAGCGGTGTTCGTACCGATGAATGCTGTACCAACGCATAATGCAACAATGACTTCTGATTGGCTCTTTAGTGAAAATATCCTCATGTTTCCAGCTTTGTTGGCCTGTTGTAGCCAAAAATGTTTTGGTAATTACTTCATTGTATCGGTAAATTGCCGGAGTATTCAATAATGTCTTCTCAATTGCACCTACAACATTATCTGATACCGTCATTTTCCTGACAAATAAATTAGCCTAATCTATTTTAACCTTGTAGTGTTTCGCGGGGTCCTCACTATTGACGGCAAAGTCATCTTAAGATCTTCTCATTGAAATGCGTAAGGTAACTCCACTAACCAAATGTTTCTCACATGAAAAGAAATCAACCGCCAACTTTCCATATAACGTTATGCGTGCGGATTGTCGCACTGTTCTTTTTCTTATATCTGATATTGCTGTTGGAATAGTGCCCGGGTTTTCCTCATACTCGTAACCCTGACATTTTAGCCAGGTTTTCTTTGCGTCTGTACCGTGAGAGAATTCAGTTTCTATGAAACTTTTGTGTGCATAGTGTCCATTAGCTGTTGAAATTTTGATACCATTCGCAGAAACAGTACAGTCGGCGAAAAGTGAATGAAGGATATTATTAGCAAAATATGGAAGATCACTGGCATTAGCATCACCAGCTGTGTAGCGCAAATCCGTTCCATCTGTTTGAAGTATTCGACACTTGATCTCCAGGTAAATTTTTTGCAAGTCAATAAAATTGTTGCGATCACCAACAACTTCAACTCCAATGATGATCCTGAGGGCGAATAAAGTGGTCCTGTTTTTTGCTCGAATGATTGATCAAATGTTACCAGCAAAGGTGGTTTTTCAAATAAGTCTAGAGAACTGTGAGTAGCTTCAGATGGTATTACAATATTAGTTCGCATTTTTCACTCGCGAGAAAAAATCCAGACGACTCCTTTTTGGACGGGGTTTTTGAGAAATGATTCTTCTGGTTGAGATTTTTCGTTTTTGGTTTGAGCGAGGTCTCGTGTATTGTCGTCTTTTTCGTCTAATTATTTTACGACCTGATGCAATACGTGATTGAAGTGATCCACCTATTTGTTTGCGAACTGTTTTGGCTACTGTACTTTTCAGTGCTTGTTTTGCTGACTTTCTTTTGGTTGCAACTTCTACTAACTCTGGTGCTCCCTGAACCAATAAATCACGACCAATCTTTTTCGCTGCGGGCCAGAGAAATTTGCGTGCTAATGGCAGAGCAACTCTTCCAATACCTGCAGCAAGCGCTCCAAAACCACTGCCTCTTTGTCTGTAGTGTCCGGAAAAATGCGGCATTGATTGAGATGCTTGATTGCTGTAGTATGTCTCCATATCAAATAATTTTTTGAAATTTTAAACTGACTATAACTTTTCCGGTTCCAGTAAAAGGAATTAGTTTTCCAGTTTCGTTTCTCAACTCTACCTGGATGTTCTGAATATTGTTTGATAATATTGGCTTGTAATCCAAATTTGTGTAAGACTTATGGTGTATGGGTGTCACTGTGTTTATGCTACCGTTTCTCAAACGTCTTTCAGACTCAATGATTTTTATTACCGGAGCTCTCACATCACCAACGTTTTGATGTTCAATTATATCAATGTATACAAATATTAGCTGTGATCCGCAAGTGATATCAACTGGAAAATCTCCAACATGTCTGTTCAAAGTGTTGCCTGCTTTTTCTGACTTGTAACCAATGTGAATAAAACCAGGATTCGAAATATCTCTTAATCCTTTAAAACCAAGAATACTGGGGACTTCTTCATCTTCAAATGACAAACCTTCGTTAGGCCCAAATTTCAAAACTAACTTTTGCGTTACAGTGTCAAAATCATACTCAAAGTTTTTCAATTGAGCGATTCGAAAAATTTCTTCCAGAAGCTCTTCTGAACTGTTGTATATACCTTTGCGAATTCTTCGAAGTTGTCCAGTGCGGTTATGTGAAGCATCAAGTTCAGCGCCAGAACTGACGTTGCATATGTCAGTTCTGGCACTGAACTTGATGCTTCACATAACCGCACTGGACAACTTTTCGGCAACTATTTCGGCAAATATGCAACTATTTCGGCTGAGTTTATATTGTTGATGTTTGATGGAAATGATATTGAAGCAAGGGCAACTTGCCAATCTCCATCTAACTGTAATGGTTGGGCGAGTTGATTTCGAAACTTGGCCATAGTATTATTGGTAAAAATTCCCATTGATGCATTCGATATCAAATCAATAGTAAATTCTTTATTAATACTTATGTTTAGTCTTCGACAGGAAGGACGTTCACTTGGACTAATTCTGGTTCATAAAATATACCTTCAATTATAACGTTGTTTGCGTCTATATGGTTGCATGTTGGTGGACTAAGGGTGGCAACCTTGAATACTGTGAAGACTTCGTCTGTGTAATTTTGTTTATAACCTTTCCTAAATGTTTCGTCTGGCTTTGCAATCCGAACCAGGTCTCCTTCTTCGTATTTTGGCTTGTACTTTTTTGTGCTAATTGCTAGGGATATTAGAAACGGTTCATGTTTTTTAAAGTTTTATTAGGTGCAAGTTGGGTAACACGATTAACACGACTGTTTATAGTATTTACAAAATGGGGCAATTGCTTAATATAAGTCCAATTTTCCTCCAGGTATTTGTGAATAATGTTTTTGAGCGATCGAATATTCCTCTCAGCAAATGCCGACTTGGTTTCGTTTTCGGTTGTATATAAATGAATCTCCTTCTTTTCACAAAATTTTTTGAATTCACCTTTAAACTCGGATCCCTTGTCTGTCCAAACTCTTTCTGGTTTTTTCTGTTTGATCATTTTTTTGAACGCTTCAACAGCGTCTTTTGCATATAAAGCCTTCATTGGTTGCACTCTAAGGTATCGCGATAAAACATCAACAGCCACCAGTAAATATTTGATTCCGTTGTTGTGTTGGGCAATTTTATCCATATACGCCACATCGACAGACCAGATTTCGTTTATTCTGTATGCAACAGCTTTTAGTCTCGGAAAAGTTTTTCTGAATTGTCTGTATTTTGTGTATGGGGCTTTCGACTGAAGGTATTGAACCACTTTGGATCTTGGTAAACCATTGGCTTTCTTCAAATTAGCTATGCTACCAAAAGCTGCACTACCTTTTGTGTATAATTTGTTCAATTGTTTAACGTGAGAGGAAGTAATTTGTCCACGAGCTAGACGGTTGGATTTCGTCTTTTGCATCTTCAAAGCTTCCTTCATCGTTGCCAGAAGCTTTTGATTCTTCTGTTCTCGAGACTCCTGATTCTTCGTTTTCGGGTTCATCCTCAAACAACTAACTTTTCGTTTAGTGATAAGGCAAGAAATTTTTTTGCGTATGTATTACAAGTTAATTGTGAACTGATATCTAGAAAGGTCAGGACTTTGTAATATTCAAGTGAAAGCTTAGATGATGTTTGTTGTAGATCGTAAAGAAAATCTGCGACAAGAATTCCCGTGCTTGACTTATTAACCATTAGTCTTGATGTCTGATCAAGCGATAGAGATTCTGACTCTTCTATTTTTTCCAATATTATGCTCGCTTTTTCAAACTTTTTTCTGTCAAGGTGTTTAATATCTCTCAAAACTCGCTCCCTGATTTCAGTTGAAATTTTTGTATCAATTTTGTCATCTCTAGTCTCATTCAACTCATCTTTGACATTCTCCAAAATATTATTGGTCTACTGTTGCGTGTCTTGTTGCGTGGTAGGTGCTGGTGGAGACTTGCTTCTTTGCAACAGTGATATTTGTTTTGCTTTCTCTCGGACCATTTTATTGTTGAGAAGTTGAGCAATTTGAGGTTGTTCATTCGCATACATTTGACGAGGAATTAGCACAAACTCTTCAGTGTGCATTTTGCTCCAGAAAAGTAATACAAGGTAACGCAATCAGTTTAATTAGACGAATTCCAGAATCTGATCGAAAAATTTTGATTCTCTCACTTTTTTCAACTCGCCTGTCTGCAAGTTTACGTAGTGGTTTCTCGAATTTTTTTAATTCAACTTTATTGATTGGTACAACTCCAGAGAGTACGTTCATCACACAGTCACTCAAGAACCAAATGAAATCGCCCTGATGTAATATTTCTATTTGAGCCGTGTTCTCATTCCTCTTATTTGCCCATTGCTTGAGCATAAGCAAATGTTTCTTTTTCATTTGTAATTGTTGTAATGACTGCATCAGGGGACGAAATGTAAAAAATAGAAGGATTCGGTCCAATTAGTTGCGATGAAAAACGTAAACCCTGACTGGTTTTTGGGTCGAGATCAATCATCAAATGTCCAAAGGGCTCCGCAGTTGCTAGTTTGTATGCTTCTTTTATCAGTTGGAGACAATTCAACTGTTTTCCAAGATATTCAATTTGTTGAATGTCACGAAGCGACTTGAATAATATTATGTGTGCTGTATTCAGATCAATGGTTCTGGACCATTTGCTTTGATGGAACAAATTATGCTTGACGTATATAACATGTAATTTGCGATGACGTCCTGAGGTAGCTATTTTTACAAATTCTTTATCGTTGAAGATTTCTTCACATGAATCGTCATAATGTAGACAATGCGATAGATTTTTTGTTATATCAAAGCCTGAGTATTTTAGAAAATCAATCCCTGGTATAACTCGTTGCATATCTTTGAAAAGTGGTTGGAACTCTTTGTAAAAATAATAAATTTTTTCAAAGCGTGGATAAAAGGTCGAACCTTTTAGCATTCGAAATAAGAGTTATGTTTTACCACAACCACTTGGTCCTACAATAGACATGAATACCCTGTCATGTGTAAGAATAATTTTGTTCATAGTTTGGGATTAGGTAAAATGTAACCAACTAAACTCGATAAGAGAGCAATCCAAATTGATTTCTCTTCACAGCTTTCTGATAATAGAAAGAGCATAGATAAGCAAAGAATGATCATTAAGACAATGATACTAACTTGAACAAAAAATATTACTTCGGACCTTGGTACTGTTGAATTTGAACAACAACGCCATGGGGGCCTCTCTTTGTTGTTCACATCAAATACTAAATTACTGATACCGGCGTCAGCCTCGTCTCTTTGATTCATTGGAGAAAAAAAATCAATTGAAAAGTGAATTGAAACAAGAATGATAAAATTTTAATTTTTTGAATTATTCACTGGGCAACTGTTTCATGTACCAGAACTCAAATAAATTGAAACCTTTAATATGACTTTTTATCTCTAGTTTATAACAAACTGTTGATGAGTCATTTTCCTCGAACGATGGTTGATTGAAAACTTTTTCAACTTCGGGGTGCTCCAAGACATATAACCGCAACTCATTCGGCATCTCATTAAGTGATAGCTCACGTTCTGGTGGTGATTTTTTCAATCTAAATTGAGGAACTTTTTTGTCCGCCCATTGCTTCCAACGTGGGATTCGCTGCTCTTTGGGGGACTGCATAGGCTTCGGGTTTGTTTTGTTCATAGCCATAATTGAACTGATTCCGATGTTCTCGAGCTCTGTTTATTTTTTACGTACAGTTGGAAGTGATAGAAATTATCTATCACGGGCAGGAAAGCCCTAAAGCTGTCTAGCTCGTCGGGAGAAAGAGTAATGGTTGCAAAATAACGTTTTGCTGCTGCGCTATAAAGCGGGTTGTAACGCGGTTGTTGTGCTGTGTTTGGCTTATTGTTGAGATAGTTCGTTCGGTTCTGTTGATCACTTGAAAAATTATTCTGTATTGGAGAGGGATCCTGAACTCTGTTGAATATTACAATCGGCTGATCGTCAAGTGGAGTCAAGTAAGTGAATATCTTCAAGTTGTCTGACAGATAAGTAGTTAAGGTGGCCGTGTCTTCTCTGTGCATCACTTCGTGTCCACTGTGAAAATATTCTTGCTTTACGTTCCGCGCAGTGATTTGATAATTGATCGTTTGTTGAACGAAAGTTTGAATGATGATAACAGGAAGGAACTTGTTCTTCTGATATTATCTCTGAGATTCGGGGAAAATTTAGATCCTCCATATTATAAACAGTTTTTTGTAAAAGCTTACTGAGGAGGAGCTCACACTTTTCAATGCCTTTGGCAAAAAAATTTTTTCGTGTGAATCGGAAACTGAAACTCAGACAGATTGTTTTCAAATCACAGTAAGGTATATCACCTTCGTCCCAATCAAGACCGTGTAGGTTATTGGTCAGCCAAATAACAGTTTGTCTATCGTGTGTGGGTAAATCAGCGAATTTAAGCGGCGGTTTGAAAAATATTGTATCGTTGTAACTGGAACACAAACTGAGTTCTTTTATAACGAATCCAAGTGACTTGAGTTTGAAACCTTCGAGATCGAGGACAATAATATTTGTGGTTTTGCTGCCAAAATTTTCTAGCATTCCATTTCACGAAACAATTGTGAATGAAAAATTTTCACTGATAGAATGAATAATATTCCTGTCAGGTGTCCAAAAAGACAATTGTTTACTGGTGAGTAACGGAAAGCGTAAACATATCCAGGGCCTTTGTTTCGGCAATCTTTTATAAATTCAGCGGCGTCATGTAACGCAGCATGAAGTCGTAGCACTTTGCTCCGTTTCAATAAAGGATCTAGTCTTGAATTATCAATTCCAATGAAACCATCATAGGGTCTAAATTTAAGTGCTATTTCTCCGTCAACTTCTGGATCTAACAAAGAACAAGCAGCTACGAAATATAATTGTCGATAAGATATGTGTGTATAATTTATGTTACCTCTCAGTGATAAAACTTTCTCATGAATGAGCTTGATGTCTTTTGTTCCTATTGTGTTCATTATTCACTGTTTACTGAACGTGAGCGCTTAGAGTTTTTGTTTATAAATCTTTCAATTCTGATTGGTTGTCAACTTGAATAATAAATCAAGCACTCCGATTGGTCAATTTGTTTTGGAAAGTTTTGTGACCCTGAACATGTTTGGGCATGATCTGATGACTCTCCAATTAATATATCATTAATGATTTTATACATGTACTAACAGGTTAGTTGTTTTACTGTTGTTTTAACCAATTTATGTATGCATTTATGGACATAGGTGATTATGACCATAATTGTGTACATACTTAGGTAAAAACTTTGTTTTTCTTGAAATCTGTATGTATGTATGTATGTATGTATGTATGTATGTATGTATGTATATATATATATATATATATATATATATATGTATGTATGTATGTATTTATGTATGTATGTATGTATGTATGTATGTATGTATGTATGTATGTATATATGTATGTATGTATGTTTGTGTGTGTAATATATAAATATATATACATATATATACATATATATATATATATATATATATATATATATATATATATCAAAAAGTTTCCATTTATGGTCAAAAAACATGGTGGACAATTTTTGCAATCGATAAAATTTTTCGAAGTGTCCCACCCCGTTGTAGACGGGCGTTCCAAAAATTGCGTGTGGGTTGGGCATGTGTGTTGCGGGGTTGGACGTGTGTGTTCGTGGGTTGGGGGTGTTGGTTGGGGTGTGGTTGGGTGTTGGTGGGTTGGGCGTGTTGGTTGGGGTGTGGTCGGGTGTTGGTGGGTTGGGCGTGTTGGTTGGGGTGTGGTTGATGCACAAAACATGATTAACACCGTATCACATCTAATAGAGACAAAAAATCAAAAGATTTTGGACCCTATTTCTCAAAAAATTTTATAAGTTCTTGTCCTCCTATAGGACAAAAATTCGATTTCCAATAAAATCGTTTCTGACCACTTTTATCACTCACAAAACGTGTTTCACAACTATTCGCATTGATTCAAACCAAAAAACAAAAAAAATTTTGACCCCATTTTTCAAAAATTTTTACAAGTTTTTGTCCCCCCTATAGGGCAAAAATTTCAAATTTTGAAAAAAATTTTTTCCGACAACTTTTTTTTACTCAAAAAACATGTTTCACACAATTTCACATTGATTAAAGCCAAAAAAACGCAAAAAAATTTTTCGCCCCCATTTTTCAAAAATTTTTACAAGTTCTGATCTCCTATAGGGAAAAAACTTCAATTTTTTAAAATTTTTCCGGCAACTTTTTTTACTCAAAAAATATGTTTCACACAATTTCACATTGATTAAACCCGAAAAAACGCAAAAAAATTTTTCAACCCCTTTTTTCAAAAATTTTTACAAGTTCTGATCTCCTATAGGGCAAAAATTTCGAAATTTGAAAAATTTTTTCCGACAACTTTTTTTACTCAAAAAACATGTTGTAAAAATTTTAACGTTGATTAAAGCCGAAAAAACGCAAAAAAATTTTTCGACCCCTTTTTTCAAAAATTTTTACAAGTTCTGATCTCCTATAGGGCAAAAATTTCAAAATTTGAAAAATTTTTTCCGACAACTTTTTTAACTCAAAAAACATGTTTCACACATTTTTACATTGATTAAAGCCAAAAAAACGCAAAAATTTTTCAACCCCATTTTTCAAAATTTTTTGCAAGTGTCGACGCCCATTAGCGGTAAATTCTCAAATATGAAAAACTGGATCTGAATACTTTTATCATACAAAAAACATGTAATCGCAATGCTAGCAATAGCAGTGCTTAATTTATATCACTGTTCTAAACAAACGAACAGACCCCGCAGCAAACAGACCCCGCAGCAAACAGACCCCGCAGCAAACAATTAGTCGTAACAAAAACTGGGTCAAGCTTGTAAACAAATTGAACAAAGTTAAAATCAACCGAAAAGTTTTCCATTTTTGGTCAAAAAAGGAGGGGGACAATTTTTGCAACCTATAAAGTGTCCCACCCCGTTGTAGATGTGCATTGCAAAAATTGTCCGCCCCCCCCCCCCCCGTTGAGGTTCTAGTCACTTTCCTTTACTACTGATTATCCCGTTTCTTTTGATTTCGCTCTTTTGACATTGACTGTATTCACTACATTGCATAAATCAATGCGTGAAAGAATTTAGAATCAATTCAGTTGAAAGGGTGAGTGAGGTAAGCCAGAAGTCAAACGTGAAAATTGTGACCTATGTAAAACGAAAAACGTGATCAAAAGGTAAAGCGAAATCAAAAGAGCGCCTAAATAATAGCCGTTTGAGAGACTGACGGCGGCTATTAAAAATTAATCAATTTTGAAAGACCTCTAAAACTGCTAAACGAACTAATTTCAACCACACACAACTCCCCAAATGCAGTAGGAAATCAATGAGGTAAAAGAAACTGCTAAAAAATGCATAAGGCAAAGCAAAATCTTCAAAAAAAAACAGATGAAAATTGAATCTAACAGTAATTGAATATCTAGAAGTAATTGAATATTTACTTCAGATGGTCAAAAAAGTTTCCAAACACACTATTACTGATTTAGAAAATCGAGAGAAACAACTCTCTTTTGATTGACAAAACTGGAGCTTAAACTTAAAAAATGCTTCGAAAAAGCCGCACGTGATCAAAAAATTTTGCTCGCTTAGCAGAAATATTTTTCACAGCTACTTTTCTCGCTCGCTCGCTCTCTCTCTCTCTCTCTCTCTCTCTCTCAAAAAACGACATGAACAGAAAACCACTCTCTTTTCTCTCTGCTCTTCAATTCGCTCGGCTGTTTGACTTAAGCATTGACTTTTACGTCCTGTTTTAAATACACTCCAAAAAACATCAATCAAAACAAAAAAGACGCTCCACCAATACTCCACTTTGAGTCGTAAAAACAGACAGCATAACAATACAATCCAAATACTTTGGATTGTAAAAAAGACAGAACCAATACACCCCAAATTCTTTGGATTGTAAAAAATAAGATCGCCGCCATATAGCTACGCTAGAGCAATAATTAAGAAATCATTCATCGGCAGATTGCTTTGAAATGAACTCACCGGAAAAGTCGCAATCCATTAAATACTGCTCAGCACTCAACTTAGTTGCCAGCGGAACCGTTTCATATACTCCGTAAAACAAGTAGACATTGTTAATTGCCACTTCATTTTCATCTCCATAGAATTTGACCTCAACTCCCTTTTGTTTAACAAAAGCAACGATTCCGCTGCCATTTGCATCATCACCACACTTTCGAATCTTAGAAGCTTTTGAGTACTCTCCATCTTCAGCTGAGCTCCTGCATTTGAGTACAAAGTTAGGTATGAGTTCGTTCAGAACCCATTCATTTTCTGCGGGCACTGGAGTCACAATAAGCGACTGTCTGTCTGCGTATGTCACACTCTGCGGGTCCAGAACGCTGTGTTCCGCAAGGACAGTGTTGTCTTTCAAAAAAGCTGTAGCCCGTTTGCTAGATCCCTCCACTTCACTAGATCCATTACTCCCACTAGTTGCGTAACTCAACACAAACAACTCAGATTCTCCAATGTCTTGCACCATTCCTCTTACTACACATAGTCTATCATGATTTAAACTCTGTTGCATTTCGTCAGTTACAATACCAGGGTAGAGGTCTAATTGAGCATCTGATTTGGAGACATTACTTACAAACGCATCTGTGAATACTTTCAGAAGATCTTTAGGCTTCTCTACCTTCTCTAGTCTTCTCTCCTGCAAAGCAGCCACGTATGCAACTGGCGATTCAATCCACGCTTGTTCAGACTTCATTACTCTCAAAATTAATCTGAAACGCAAGCTATTTCTGATACACTCTGGATGACTCTTCGCTGCCTTCTCTTTTACACACCATTAACCACAAATCAAGCAATAGGAGAAAACTAAAAAGCGGTTTGATCAAACAACTCGTTCAAAAAATCGCTTCTTATTACTATCTGTACAATACTCTGCCAGCAAATTTTCTACATATCAGATGATCCAAATTCAATGTTCCGGTAATTCGAAAAAAACTAAAGCAGTCCTTACCCATGCCCAATGAAAAGATGTTTTGTTCGGAAACTCAAACCAAATATTGCCTTCCTGGAAAATATTTCATAGCCGAACTGTTCAGGAGCACAAATACAGATTAAGGTCGAAAATGTTTAACGATTGCAGAAAAAAAAACTTAACAATTGGGATTGGCAGCAGGGCTAAAAAAATTGATTCCGTGATTTCATACCGAAAAAATAGTCAATCTATTCAACGATCGGTTCTCGAATCTTGCGAATATTACGGAACCAAAATAAGAGCCTACTTCAAATTCAATTTGAAGATAAACTTGTCGCCGCATTTTGTTACGGTAGAAAAGGTGCCCAATGCCATTCATTCGCTTAATCCAAATAAAATAACCGGAGACTGCAGATATTCCTGCTTGATTGAACAATGGTGCAAAATAACCAATTCCACATCTTATGATCATAAACAGGTCCACTGATCACAGTAAATTAGAGCTTGAAAACAATGTTTTTCCGTCTATAAGCGGGCGAAAATGATTATGAAATTTATAGATCAATTTCTTTTACAGTATTTACAAATTACTTTTTCTGGTACAAATAGGTTTTTGAGTGCGATCAATATGTTACCACTAAAACACTTAATTCAGAAGCCCTTGTTCTTTATGAGATAATATCTTCATTTTTGTCTGTTCAACCTTGGAATAGTTAAGAATGAGTGAACAACTTGAGACCGCCGTGCACTTACCACTCCAAGAAATCAGCAAACTGATCAAACGCTGATTACATGTCATATGTAGTAATCCTATAACTTGAAGTAATCCTAAAACTTCAGTATAATAAACTTTATTAGAGATTAGCAGAAACAATCACATTGAATGGAAATGATCAGACAGTTTGAAATAGAATTTACAATTTTAATTGAAATCACAATTTTTTGAACATATTTAAAACTCAATTTAAAAATATTTGTCCGGTTAGAAATATGAATTTTCGATGTTACTACATTTAAGAGATTCTATTTACACTATTTAAAACTCAATAATATTTGTCCGGTTAGAAACATGAATTTGCGATGTTATTTCATTTAAGATATTCTATTTACATTAAACTGGTTATTAGATGAGAGAAATTCGGTTGTAATCTAAGAGTAGCATTGCTTAGAAAGACACGAGATACAAGTTAACATTCAATACTCTTTGAGGACCCAACTAATGATTTCGCGTTTACTTTCCGCATCACCTGTCGTCTACTTGAATTTCCAAGTTGACTCCATATATGGCTCACCAGAGGATCTCCCGCTTTGCCCAAAAATGGTAAGCGCATCTTCAAGTGACACTCACATATTCCTCTGTAGTCAATCAATTCCCCATGTCTGATGTACATTGCCATGTTATTCACATACTGTCTAGGGGACTCAACCTCCACAGTGTTAGACAGTCTCTGATATGTAACGGAATGAGCGTCCAACGGATCTTCAATCTCGGTGCTAATGATGCCTTTTAAGTAGTTGGAGATAGTGAGTTCCTCAACCTTCAGCTTAAAGGCACAATTCAAGTCAGTCTCTTCCAGGGGTACCATGAAGGGATCCCCGTAGATCTCAGTGAGGACAACTCTTCCTAAAGAGACCCAGTCATCCACGCGGATCTCTCTCCCCTTCCAGAATCGGATCAGTTCGTCTTTATTGGAAAATAATGGGAATAGGTGTTGAGGGAGAATTGCTGCAAGATACTGAGCAGCAAGCATAATGAGTTTGTCCAAATCCAGAGCCCTGAGACGAATAAGATGGCGAGAGGGAATACCAGCATTCAGGTGTCTCGAGTTAACTTCGACTGTGTCCTTCAATACTTTTAAGTGGCTCGACTCCTCTTTCAGAAGTTGAGCGTAAACTGGCTCTTTGTCTTTCATCTCGCCAATCTCCTTTATCTGTGCTGAGAATGGTGCCAATAAAGAGTTGAAGAATCTAATAATAGAAATTTTTACTTAAGTTTAGGTTTTAACAGCTCCTCAGTACACTTCTAAAGTTAATTCTTCAAGTGATCCATCGTATGAAGGGCAGCAGCGCAGGGAATCAATTAAATTTTCAATTTAATTTCTTTGTACGCTAGGACCAGTTTACACAGTTATTACGACTCGAAGAGGAGTATTGGTTTTCTTAAGGTTTTTTTTTTACCGGAAGTACTATTCGTTCAGACGATGTTTTGACCTAAAAGCGAAAGCGAGTAAAATTGCAGTGTGAAATAATTTTTTCTGAGCGAGAGAAGTTTTTTGATCATGCGCTGCGTTTAGTGAATGACTTTTTGACATTGAAAAGTAGTTTTTGACTGAATGGCACATACAGATTACCGTTTTTAGCCGGTTTTTCGTCTAAGTGGCCTAGTTTGTTTGCTTGTAATTTGGTTTTTTGTTGAAATAATTTTTAATCGATGCTATGTTGAAATGTAAACCCCGGGAAATTGATAGCACAGTATTTTGCATAGCCTGAAATTGCGTTTCAAATGCGAAATTGGCACATATTTCTTGATTTTTTAGTTAATTTTTAGCTTTTTTCCATTAATTTCTTCATTTTTGGATCTTTTAGCTGTTTTTTGTCAAAAATCAGTTAATATGGCGACTTCCCTTTGATAATTCATATACTCAATGCCTCTTTCTACCTCGATGTAATTTTGTTTCATAAAATTGTATATTTGCTAATCCGATTTTCGTAGTTTTTTGGAAATTTTTTTTCAGTTTCTTGTTTGTATTTTGCTTTTCATTACTAGAAATAGTACTTTGGGGAACATGAAGGACTTTAATTTCGTTTCAATGAAAAATCAATTTTTTTTGGTGTTAAGTTTTTGAAAAAAGAGATAAATTTTTTTCATAAATGCAGTCTTAATTATTTTTTGACCACTTTTTGCAAAATGTTTCATTGTTTCGTATGTCTGAATTTTGCTTTTTCTTGTTTTATTCGGTTCAGCAAGTTGGATTTATGTCTCGAATGACTCGTTGTCTTTTCTATGTCTCGAATGCTGATCAATGAAATGTACTCGTTTTTCTTGATTTTTTTAAATTTGATTTTTAACTTTCAAAAATCAAGAGAGTTGGTCTTTTTGTTACGGTGTTCCTAACATTGTGCCCATATTCTTCACATTCTCGTTTGTATTATTCTAGTATTGTCCTGGCACCTACTTTTATATTCGTTATATCGATTTTTTCAGTTGTTAAAAAATTGAATGAATTCAGCTTTTTCTTAGATCTTGGTTTCTTCGGTTTGAAATTGATTTAATTCAAAATAAGGCAGTACTGGGAGTTTGCTAGAAAGTCTTTTCCAACATTTCTAGTTATTACTATTCATTGCAATTTTCTTCCGGGCTTGGTATTGTTTTTAGACGATTTTTTGCCTTTGAATAATATTCTGTTGCGTTTGTTTTTCTATGATTAATTTAATTTTTGAATTAGTATGAAATCATGTTGTCTAGCATATATACAACAAGGAAGAATCATGTATTATTTTTGTCTTAATTGCCCTGATTAGAAATCTAATTGTAGTGGTTCTCTGATTCCTAAGTTTGAGCACTCTTTTTTGAATAATTTTGACTTTTCTGTCTTTTTTGAAAAGTTTTTATCTGCCGTTTGCATTCGCGATCTTTTTGAGATTAGAATCATTAATTATCCGAGGGCAATTGATGGCCCTGTCAACTTTGTCAGGCTATCAGTTTTTTGATCATCCTAAAAATTTCAGACTTTTTGAACGTTACCAAACGTTTTCAATAATAAAATTTTGCTGCATTTTCTTTTTTCTTGGTGACAGTGGTTTAAATTTCACCGATTTTTAGATCAGACCCGTGGAGGTAATGAGTAATTGGTTTAATACAAAAGGTAATGGCTTCAACTTTTTGTGAAGTTTTGGTGCTTCGAGTCGCTTCCGGAATTCTTCCGGCTATGTTATTAGAATGACTTGAAACTGCATGAAGCAGTGACCAATAAAATT
Organism: Convolutriloba macropyga; assembly: GCF_964194025.1. NCBI lineage: Eukaryota > Metazoa > Xenacoelomorpha > Acoela > Convolutidae > Convolutriloba > Convolutriloba macropyga. The sequence goes on from NC_134469.1 coordinate 34,912,078, forward strand.
TTACAATGTGCATTTAGAATCCCACTACGCGAAAAATAGTAAGCTTTTTAAACTACAGTAAATGCCAATAAAAAGCCTTAAGTCAGCGGGCATTAGAAAATTTTATTTCGAAAAAGTAAAACTAAGAGCACGGCCGAATAAAGTCGGACCAATTTTTCTAACGACTGGCGCGGAGTTGGCTTTTGTGATCAATATTTTAAACTTAGATCTGCACCGATCGGGAGGTGATAAGGGGCTGATAAGGTATGATTGAGGCTCAAAATGAGGGTGATAAGGTATGATTGAGGCTCAAGAAAAGGCATAAGTGTTGGTCAGCCAAGAAAACTCCATGAATTCGGGATTCACACCATGAAATTTTGTCTCCTAGGCAGCTATAGTGAACGGCTAATTAGAGACCAGTATGGCCCTAAGCGAACTGCACAGCAACTTAAACCAGTTTATCCCCTTTCTCAAGACAAACGATTTACAAAGTTTATGAATTTTCAATATTACGAGAGCACATAGGGTCAAAAAAATTATTGAAGCAAATAGAGCGTTGAAATACTCGCAAAAAACATACAAGTCATAATAGGCTATAAACCTTATCTAGGATCAGATAGACGCATAACTTAAAATTTCGCTAAAACTAATAAAACTACACTCACTTGGTATCTAAGTAATAAGCGTCTATTAAATCCCACGCAAATCCCACAAAACAGAAAGCCAAAAATCGCTAAAATACGCCTAAAACTAAGCAAAATAGCTGAAAAACCGGCAAATTGGTACAAAACTTATATAAAGTACTAGAAAACTTCAAACCACTAACATAGCCGGCAGATTGCCGGAAAAAAGCTGCGGTTGACGCGCTAGATGCAAATCGGGATTGAAACAGAAAAAGATAGACTGACCGAATTCCTTTTTACAAAAAGTGCTCTCATTCGGCGTGCAGTGTCATATGGATTCTAAAACCATACCCAACTCAGCTTCTAAACTGAAAGCTAATAGCTTAATATCAATGTCAGCTGGCAAACACTCAAATGAACTAATGACTTTCAATGACTTAATCACCGGGCTTTATCGGGTTATCCCGTCTCTTATGATTTTGCTCCTTTGACATTGACTGTATTCACTATCTTGCGTAATTCATTGAGTGAATGGATTTAAAAACCATTCAGTTGAAAGAGTGAGTGAAGTAAGTCATAAGTCAAACGTGAAAGTCGTGATTTATGTAAAACGAAAAACGTGATCAAAAGGTAAAGCGAATTTTAAAAAAGGAGAGCGCAGAAATAATAGCCGTTGAGAGGCTGACGGCGGCTATTAATCAAAAAAATCCTAAACATAATACAACATTATAATAAAACTTCTAAACGAAAATTTAAGAAAAAACTGTTTTAAAGAGCCGCACGTGAACAACAAAATTTCGCTTGTTTACAGAATTTTTTTCACATATCGGGATTAAAACGCTCTCTCAAAATCAATTTCTCGCTCTCTCGAAAACAGCGGAATGAATAAAAAACACTCTTTTCACTCCACTTCAATTTTTTTTAACCGCTCAAACCACTCCAACCTGCTCAAAATTCACTCCAATAAATGATTAAAACATAACCGGCAGATTGCCTGAATAGCTGCGAAAGAATAGACCTGCGTGCCATATAATAGAGATAGAAACAGATAGATCTAAATTGAAAAAAAATCGACGCCGCTCAAAAACTAGGTAAAAACCATTCAGCGATAAATTAATAAAGCTTGTTAAAATTGTTAAAATTGATTCCGCAGAAGCCTCCTATTAGGGACCTTTACTGCACATATGAGTTCCTTTGACCTTAACCTAATTCAAATTAACCTTAAGTTTTAAAGTGCAAAAGTCATTTTATTGAGTGAGGTAAGTCACTTATGATCAAAATCTAATCACGCAAATAACCTAAAAACTTTTGCTAAAGCCAGTGAGAAATGACGTCACGCGAGCAAATGCCGTTAGTGAGAGGAAGAAGTCATTCAGAAAATTTGACTTTTTCAGCTTTGCTGTGTGAACAAATGTAAAACGAAAAAAGAGCGTCAGACGACGATATAAAAAAAACCAAGAGCACCGCAATATAGCTACGCTCAGCTTACAGCTTCGCAGCTATAAAAAGGACTCCTCCAATATTCCTCTTCGAATCGTAAAGACAACGCGTCAATACAATTCGAATTTTTTGAATTGTAAAAAACCAAGAGAAGGCCAATAATAGCCCCAGCTATCGCTGTGCGGCTATTAATAAAAAAAAGTTTGATGGACGAAAGTAATGACTTTATTCACTTATAATTTTGCATTTATTCACTGCACTCACTTCTGATACAGATCCTTAGGCTCAGCTATCTGCCTCCTGTGCTTATGTTCCCATGTAGAAAGAATAATTCTATCAGCCCAGTGAAACACCGGAACCAACGCGTGCTCCGGTTCCATTTGCAAGAAATATTTGGAAGCCATTCCAGGGCCAGCGATCTTTTTGGCAGCAAAGCTATTTGTAGCTGGCACACGCGCGATCCTCTACAACAAAACTACATTCATTCATTCATTCATTCGAAGAAGCCTCAAATCTTTACAACTCAATCGTATCGGATCTTTAAACTTTACGATTTTCCGTTGAAGTTAACTTATAAATTTTGTGCTGGAAGTTTTTAAACCGTAAGATTTGTCATTGCAGTTAGTTTGTTGTCCAAAACAATCTGTCCAAATAATCTGTTGGTTTGATTGTCAACATATAGTTCCGAGAAATTGAGCATAATACAAGATAGATGTCAACTGACCTTCAAAAATATGTGATATATGAGAAAATCGTAAGTGCTCCTGATACATATCTGGAGAGATCCCAAAAGACACAAGAGGGCTCCTGTCACAGGATAGCCAACAAGGACCAGGAACACACAGGCCACTGGCTGACAGAGTCCAAGTAGGAAGAATTTGTAGAGATAGATGTGAAGAAGATAGAAGAGTCTACATCCCGTGTGCGAGGGACGCTTCAAGTCCAAGATGAGAATCTGGAAAAGGTAGTAGATAAAGGTGGCAGGTACGATCCATACAGGAGTGGTGAACCCAATCACAATGGAAAGAGTGGACAAGAGAGTATTCACGACAGGGTAGAAGAGCACAAACATCGTTGTACCCACAAGACCTAAGCAAATACATTTGGCTCATTCAAAACACCTGTATCGACATTTTTCTACAACTCTTAACAAGAAAAGTTTTAAGTAACAGTGCTTTAAATTAATAATGCCAATTAATTAAACATAACCGACTAACGTCGGGCGAATTG
>NC_134469.1:34915549-34998041 GCF_964194025.1 Convolutriloba macropyga
ACCGCCCCTCACACCATAAGTATAAGTCTCCAAGACAGTTTGAGCTGAAACAGACCTGAAAGGCTCTAAGAGCACATAATGCCCGCTGGGCGCTACCTGTTTATCCGTTTTTGAGGACGAAAAGTCAAAAGCGTCAGACGAAAAATTGGTCAAGCGAAAAATCGCATAAAAAAAAGACCGACAGGACTAATATAATTGCTACAAACTTCGTTTGAGAGCAATTAACCAAGTTTGATAGTAGTTTGTCCTGCTAAGAATCAAATACTTGGCTTTCAAATTACTCTTTCAAAATACAAAGGGAATTTTGAGAGCTTGGTTTCAAGAAATCGAGACCTGATTTGAGTATTGAACACACCTTTGCAAACATAGTTCCACACAAGGTTGAAAATTCTGGTGCAGTTTTTTCCAAGCAGTCCTCTGTCTGGCGTAGCCTCAAATTTGGCTCTTGATTTGGAGATATTTCTATGAAGTGCGCGGATCCTGGAAACCATGCTGTGCACTCTTCTAGATGGATAGAGAAGACCATCTTGAGCCAGATGATAACCAACGTTGTACTTTTTTGGTGACATTATGGCTCTGAAGCTCACTTGGGACACGAAAGGAACAACAAGGCAAAAGATGTAGAGCGAATTCCAGAAGAGACAGCGACCGAACTGAACCATATCTCTCCATCTCCAAAACCAACCAGAGGTCACGTTGTGGTAGACTGCCTTCTCTGCCAAAATACAAACACTTATGTCGATTTGTGTTCTTAACCACCTTTGAGCTTATCATAAAGTGGTGCTTTCTATTGTTATTTTGTTTTAACTCTATAGTCGGAAAAATTGCGGGTTTAAAGCCTTTTAATTTACCAACTGTTTTTCACTGTGCCCAACGATTCCTCATGCTCCGGCTTCTCTTCAAAGTTCTGAGTCCGCTTTTTTTTCTAATCAAAACACTGAATATATTTTAAGCCGTCACAGCTTCTTCATGAAGTCATGGATGAACAATAAAAAGACGTTAGAAATTCGGAGTTTTACCTCGTCATTTGTTCGAAGAAAAACTAGGTCACAAGTTTTTCAGTTTTCAAGTATGCGTGCTGTGCTTTCCTTGTTCTGAATTTGCTGCGTTTGGGGGATGTCCTTTCTGTGTTACAGTTCCAACGCCAATAAATGCAACCATTTAATGTTGTGATGACATTATACACTTTCGTGTCAATGGCAAAATTGTTTCAATTCCCCATATTTAGTTGAAGCGTGCCTCTGTTCGATCAACCTCTCAAGTACCCTAGTGAGGTTGATCGAACAAAATAAATTGATGTTTCCCTCCCCACCTGATTTTAAAATCAGTTGTTATGCTTTTCAATTAATTTCTGAATAATCCTGACGCCACTAAAAAATTATTTTCCAGCTTGACTGATTTCTTTGTTTTATTGTACTGCTGATTAAACTTCTTGAAGTTTTTTATTATAGGTTTACGCACCATTTATAAACTCAAAAGTGCTTTCAAAATCAAAAATTAAATAAAAAAGTTTTCAGTTTTTTGCGATAATCAAATTCATGGGGTATTAGTTTCATCTCAAAAGGCAACTTATTCCATTCGAAAGGAACAGCAAAACTGAAGGAACTTCGCCCAAATGCAGTTGTGACATTAGGAACCTTCAAATTGTACGCATATTGGCATCTAGTCACCTTATCATTTCGGAAAACTAATGCGCCCAGATACGTCGGAATTTTCCACGGATGGTGAACTAAACGGTGACCAAAAAGTAGAATTTTGTAGAGGATACGTTGTTTCATGGGTAGCCAATGAAGCTCTTTGATATAATTTGCTGTTGGTGAACCAGGTGATAGCCTAAAAATGAGACATGCTGAGTTCATTATACGCTGTAATTTCTGTATAATATTCACAGGTAGTCCATAGTACAGTGAGTTGCAGTAATCTAGTCGCGAGAATCATTACCCGAACTAATTCGATCAACGACTCTCTGTCGATTGTATCTCTGATGGAATAAATTTTTCGCAGGAAATAATAACATCTACGGCACACGGAACTAACTTGTATCGCATAAGAAAAATTGGCATCCGTTGGAAGTTCAATATCGCTATTTAAACTATTCTTTCTACTAACAAACATGTATTCAGTTTTATTCGAGTTTAATCGGAGCTTAGCACCACTGAACCACTTTTGCAGAGTCGTGAGTATCAAATCAAAAGCCCCCTGATTTATCGAAGAATGGTAAACAAAATAGATGTGTCATCGGCATAAAAAAGATAATTGACATCAAGACGTTCAAACAGAACTTCCAGAGGAACAAGATAGCATGAAAAAAGAACGGGACCTAGAATAGATCCTTGAGGAACACCCGTTTTTATAGTTCTTGGCATCGAATATTCACCATCAATCAACACTTTTTGAGATCTACTACTCAGATGACTATTTAAAAAGCTAAGCACTTTATCTTTGAAACCCAAACTTGTTTCAAGAATTGAAAGAAGTAATTCATGATCGAGAGTGTCAAAGGCAGCTGATAGATCAAGTCCAATATAAAAAGTGCTTTTTGTCCTATCTAAATTGAGGAGCAAATCATTTGTAACCTTAACCAGCGCTGTTTCTGTAGAAAAAACTTCCTGTAGGCACTTTGGCATTTGCTAAAGAGACCATTCTTTTCAAGGTGTTCACGCATTTGCATGAAGGCCGCCCGTTCTAATAGTTTTGAAATGTAACTTAGGCTTGAGATAGGTCCATAATTTGAAAAATCTTCATTGTCAGAATTTGCTTTCTTCAAGTGGGGCTTAACAATGGCCATTTTAAAGGACTGGGGGAAATATCCCGCCTTCAGCGAAAGATTAAGAAGTTTCAGGAGGTCGAGAAACTAATAATCTAGAAATGAATTTACAAGATGTGTTGGAATGATGACCAGTGGACATGTACTGTTTGACGACGCCGAAATTAAATCTCTAAACTGACTTATCGATAACTCTGTGAACGAATACATTGAGTTAACTTCAGTTTTCAGAATTTCAGGACCTATCGCAGTCGGAAGTGATGCAATAATACTCTCCACTTTCGAAATAAAGAACTCGTTGAAGTCGTTTGCAAGCTGTTTTTTGTTTTCATATTTCGAGAGCTGTTCTACATCTTGACCAAGAAGCAATTTTAATGTGGCAAACTTTTTACGGCTACAATTTTCCATCAACGCATTCTCTATGTACAGTCTACACTTCTCTTAAGATTTTTTTCAAAATACATAGGGGTAACATTTTCATTCAGATTTCAGTATTGATGTTTTCGACTTTCTGTATTTAAGCTCTGCTTTTCTCTTCTTTCTTTTCAATCTCAAAAGCTCGTCGTCAAAGAATGGGCATTGATGCTTAGTAAATGTTTTTATTTGGAGTGGTAGAACGGAATCCAAAATATTCTCCTCAAACCTTAGATACATATCCCATGCTTCATCAATACTTGAGGCAACATCAAACTTTAAGCACGACTTCAATAACTTAATAAAACCATCTTCCAGTCAAACTTCTTCCAATTTCTATACATCAAACGTTGTTGAGATTTGCGTTGTTTATAACTGCTGAGCGAGAAACAAATAAACGAGTGGTCCGAAGAAGTAATCAAGCTATTCGATTTAACATTAATTGAAATATTGTTTGACGCAATAACATGGTCAAGAATCCCACCACTTCTATGCGTTTTCTCGGAGACGTACTGAGTCAGGCCGAAATCTTCAAAAAATGAGTTCCACATTTTTGATGCATCGTTATTTACATTTAGTGATATGTTAAAATCACCTAGGAGAACAATCTTGTCGAATTGTAGCCTTTTCCCTTCAAAAAGAACAGTAAAGTGATCAATGAAAGATTTAACATTTAATCCAGGTGGTCGATAAACAGCGATTACTAAATAACTGGTAGCCCCAACAGTTAAAGAGGCATAACAGCATTCAAAAAATTCAGAGGTAAACTTTTCAAAATTTTCCAAATGGATATCATATCTGTAAAAGAGGCAAATTTCACCTCCTCTTTTATTCACCCTTGGTGCACTATAGAAAAGAAACCCCGGGGGACAACACTGCTTTAGAATAAAATCGTCATCTGAGTTGTTCGTAATCCACGATTCTATAAATACTCCCAAACTAATTTCATTTACTTCCAAAAGGGCATTTACATCTTTCGTTTTGTTCCTGATAGATCGTACATTATGTAGACAAATGTTTAGTTCTGTAGATCTTTGTTTCGTCGATCTTTGTTTTAATGGAGGACTGACTAGTAGTCAATTTTGATCCACTTCTTTAGCCAATCACGGGCGGCTTCATTCAGGTAAAATCTTGACACCGTAACATTTTCAGGCCAGAAATCAGGTAACTCAACTTTCTCTTCATCAAACTTAAATACACAATGGAAGGCTTTCAGGTGAGCCTCTGACTTCGAAATTTGGCGAATGTGAAGTAGTTCGACGTTATTTTCTGCACAATACTCCTCCATTTCTGATGCTGTTATGTTCTGACTCAATCGACCGCCTACATATAAATGACGACGCTTCGGGGGCTTTTTGACACCCTTGATGACTGCTGGATTGGTGTTCGTTCCCGTTTTTACCTCCTTAGTTGATCTTACTTTTCTCTATACAGTTTCAAATTCAGAACCATCCGCCTTTCTCTTTTTGTTTACTGTCGCAATGTGATAACTGGATGAGCTGTCGTTCCGATTCCTGCTGGGTCCACTTTTTGCAGCTTTTAGAAAAGGGAATTCCGGTTTCTTTATCAACGCTATCTCATTGCGTAGCATTGTCACCTTGCGGATCGAGGAATCAACACAATCGAGTTTTTTCTCAACGGCCGTAATTCTGTCCAGCGCAGATAGTTCTGCAGTAAAGCTAGGAGTACAACCAGCACATGACCAGAAGATCATTCCTTTGATAATTGCAGTACTTGAAATTCCCAAACACCCAAAGTGAACATATATTTTCTTACATTTGACACAAAATGCACTCCCTTGTACATTGCATGGCTCGTTACAAATATTGCAGGGAGGTTTGGGCGGTGGCGGCGGTGGTGGGGGCACCATTGTAACCTGGGGTAAAAGGGGGACTAAGGGAAGTGGCCGCTAGGGCCTAAACTAATTAGTCAAACAAATGTGGAGAACGCTCACACCAAATATTTGACTAAGAAAAATATTTAGGATGGCCAAAAATGTAGGGAAGCAATCAAGCAGATGCGGAAAACGCTCTCGCCAAATGCTTGATACCAAATATGGAATCGTAGATAAATCTTGTATAATATCTAAATAAATAAGTACAAGAAAAGTAGTCAGATACCAGTGAAACCTATCTGAGGCTTCGTATGATTTGGAAAAGTCAATACCAGCGAAACCTATCTGATGCTTCGTATGGTTTGACAAATAATAAATATATTTTTACTTCGTTTGGTTTGACTTTGTATGTTTTGACAAGTGATAAATTGCAGCGATTATCGCAAAAGAATACCTTCCGCCAGAATCTGAAATTCCCTATCACTGGGGCTACCCAAAGAATGTCCGCCCTCTATTGATCCAGTAAATGATTGCAATCAGAAGCTAAAACGAAATTAAATAGCCAGTGAAATACCAGTGAAACCTATCTGAGGCTTCGTATGATTTGGAAAAGTCAATACCAGCGAAACCTATCTGATGCTTCGTATGGTTTGACAAATAATAAATATATTTTTACTTCGTTTGGTTTGACTTCGTATGTTTTGACAAGTGATAAATTGCAGCGATTATCGCAAAAGAATACCTTCCGCCAGAATCTGAAATTCCCTATCACTGGGGCTACCCAAAGAATGTCCGCCCTCTATTGATCCAGTAAATGATTGCAATCAGAAGCTAAAACGAAATTAAATAGCCTCCCGGGTGCACTTGGAGACTATTTAATAAGTTTATCACAACAATTAGGCTAAAGTTAGGAAAAATTAGGCTAAAGTTTTCAATGTACAATCCGTCGATGTTGCAAGCGTGACCAACTGGGTGGACATGAACAACATTGTAAACAATAAATTTCCTGATCTGTGCAATTCGACAGGCCGGCCAAGATTTCCGCTGAAACGAAAAATAAAAAATCTGCTCTTAATGCCAACACTTTCTGCAACGATCTCATGACTGCTGATAGTGCGTTGAACATTGTCAATCAATATAATAAGCGAAACATTTTGAAATAACGTTAGATGGCGAATGTATATTTTTCGTCGATTGGTTGGACGTTTAATATCAGTGTCTTTATCACTTTTACGCTCCCTTTCAGACTTTTATTACCATAAAACAGATGGAATTGTCCAGCAAGACGAATGGTTTACTCAACCGCACGTAGAAATAGGAGGCAATGACACAGTATATCAAAAGTTCTACTTGCTAAAAAAAGGTTTGTAATCTGCAAGCCAGGAGTAACCTCTCGGAACTTTGATCGTTTGGTCAGCACTCCAATTGGTTTTATTCAATTTCTGTTGAGGAGGCCGGAAAAATCTGTCGAAAAAAGCTCCAAAAGGTTTTATTTTCCTCAGAGCACATTGGCATTCTTCTTTGTTGTCAAGCATTTCTTATTAAACTGGGGCGCTCCTGTTTGCGGTCGGGAGGCCACAAAACTGAGCGATAAGACTCGTCGTCGATCACGTCGTGATTTCATTCGAAGAAAGGTATTAGTAGTGAGAAATGGGGGGGTCTACCGCACAGAAAAAGGATCCCTCCACTTCTTAGTCTCGAAACTACTTCTGATGTATTTTTATTATATTATCCTTTTTTTAGAAGCTGCCGTAACCACTGAACCAAGGGAACATGATTTTTGTGTTAAAGATGTATTTTTATTCAGGATCCGAATTCAAGGTTAGTTATTCTTCAGCGCTTTTATCGTTGCTTTTGACATATGGCAAACACCCAAAGTTGGTTCAATAATTAATAGTCATGAGAGATTGTGCCTTAGGTACGTTGGTTAGATTGATTTAAACTACATTTAGGTATCGTTTTGACCAATTCTTACCAAACTCTTTATTGGAACGTATTTTTATCGATGTTTTGATCAAAGTTTTAGATTCAATTTTTATCATTAAATTGAAATGTGGCTGTTTGCTGTTTTCAGGTAAGCTTAGTCCTGTGTTATGGCTTTGTTATATTTTGTGACTGTCTGTTCAACTGATAATCTTACTGATTCTGCGATCAATGAGAAAGGTGTTTTAGAATATTTAAATTTTGAACTTGAACCAAAACATTCCCGTGTACAGAATTATCAAATGATTACAAATTATATGAAATAAAGTTTCTTAAACGGTTTAATAGTTTTCCTCATTTGAGGGTAAAACGATAACGTCATTTTCTTCCTCGGGCTGAATTGACTTTGCAGACGTTATCTTAAGTTGTTTCGTAGGTTTAACTGTAGCAACGGGTTTAAACCGCTTCACTGTTAGTCTCTGTTTTTCTTTGTTGTACACAATGAGTGCGGCGAATTCACGAAGTCCCAGGGCAACATACTTGAGCTCCCACATCTCTCCTTGATTTTGGAATTTCTTTATATGGAAGAAGACTGAGAGCATGAGGTCGTCAGGGTCAAAGTATTTCATCGACAGCCTGTAGTAGACTCGGTCGGTATCTAAACATACACACACTATCATAGGCTTTTGTAATTAACTACAGCTTTAAGCCTTCAAGAATTGCTCCCTTTCCTGAGCTAAGTATTTATTTTCAAAGTTTAAATGGAAACGTGAATATCACATAACGTTATTAATTTTAATCTCTCGCTTTTCCGAATTTATTCTTAGTACTAATTCTAAAGATAAAATGTTTTATACTACCTTTGATATCTCTGATGACCTCGCAGTTCTTCGAGTCGAGACGCATTCTCTCACACGCTTCAATGCTAACAATAGTTCTTCCCTCGGCGTTGATTTTCCCCTCCGTTAGGACTCGCATCAGGTCTGATACGAACCATATTGAATCGAGCAAGTCCTTGAAATGTTGCTCTGGGAGAGTCAGTGTCTGATAAAGAAAACTTTCTCCGTTGTAAAATTTATAGAGCGTGATCTCCATCATTGAGCCCTCAGTGTTGTCCTCCCGTCGAACTCGGACAAAACGCGTTGAAGTTTTGTACTCACAGATATCCCGACATCTCGTTTGTAATTTGATTGCTGCTCTTAACTTTGTAAGTTCAAATATTGAGGATAGTTTAGCGATCGAATTTTGTGGGTTTTTATACAGCTTATCTTTACAAGATTAAGCAAAATTCGATGAAATCACAATTCACGGTCTCTATCAGAGAACTGTGTTACGTAACATTTTCCTTATTCGGTTTTGTTCAGGCGCTTTTGTGCGGTAAAGAAAAGAAATTTCCAAGATCTTTATCGGATAGTTAGTTTCTTTTACGTGATGGTTAGTTAGCTAACAAAGATAAGAGCGGCACTGTTTTGTTAAATTGTTGGATCATTTTCTTAAAGTTATTAAACGGAGAAAGCTTTCTTCAATCTTCATCTGAAATTATTCTCACCAAAATTGGTAAACAGAATTGAGGGACCCTTCGAGCTATCTTGTGGCGGTGGTTTCAAATTGGAACTTCATCAGCTCTCTCCTTCTAGCACGGAATTCTTCAACGGTATGTTGAATTATCAAGCAATCTGGGTTAGTGTATGCTCAAAACTGTTGCACTTTTTTAACAACTTTTTATTAGTGGTTGGATTCACGAGAAAGCACAATTGGGGGATAATTTATGCCCAATTTTTGTTCCACTCATGTTCTTTCTGCAAAATTTTTTCTCTTTCAAGTTTCACGAAACAGTTTTCAGGGGTTAACTTATGCTCAAATTTGCTGAAAGACAAGGTTTGATAGGGGTTAATTTATTGCCAAATTCGCAGAAATTTATAAAAATTTGTGCAACAGTTTTTGCTTACTTTTTCAAATTAGAGAAAAGCCCTAGGGGTTAATTTACGCCCATTTTTTTCTAGAGCTGCTAAATATAAACTGAATATAAGCTGGTGCAAATTTTTACATCTAATTCAAAAATGCCAGAACTATAAAAGGGTTAATTCTTGCCCGATTTAGCTTAATAACAAGGAGTTCTCTGGGGTTAATTCATGAACGACCTTGCTCAATTTTTCTCCTTTGTGTTCCCAAATTGGAAAGGACACTTCGGGGGTTAATTTATGCCCGATTTTCTTCCACTCCTGTTGTTTCTGCAACTTTCTCCTCTTGCTTTGAAATTAACGAAAAAAGCTTCCAGGAGTTAACTTATGCTCAAATTTGCTGAAAGAGTGTTTCATAGGGGTTAATTTATTGCCAATTTATAAAATTTGCGCGACAGGTTTTGTCTACTTTTTCACATTAGAGGAAAGCCCTAGGGGTTAATTTATTCCCAGTTTTTTTCTAGATCTGCTAAATGTGAATTATCGAACTTCGCAGTGGGTCGATTTTGTCGATTCAATGTTACGATGCATCTAAATAAAAAAGATAGAATTATCTAAAAGGGGTTAATTCTTGCCCCAATTAGCTAAATAAGAAAGTTTTCTGGGGTTATTTCAAGACCAACCTTGCTAAATTTTTTCTTCATTGTGCATCATTTTTTTCCACTCTCAATTGAGAAAGGACACTTCGGGGGTTAATTCATGCCCGATTTTTTCTTTCACTGATTAATATGCACGGGTCGATTTCAATATGGACCAATTTTTGTTTCAAAATTATTGGGGATGAATTTATTGGTTAATTTATGCCCAAATTTCTTTCTACTGATGAATATGCGCGTGCCGATTTAACTGAAGATCAAATTGTAGACAAAATGAAATTCAATGAGTCGATTTCGGGTTTTCGCTTCTATAGTTGCTTCTAAGCAATGCATTACAGGGGTTAATTTTTGCCCCTTTTCTCATTCGTCAAAATGAATAGGCTCTTATAATTTGGAATGATTTGGTTGAAGGGCTAAGGCCAAACTGTTTTAAGAATGAGTTAATTTTGAAAAATTTGCATCACTAAGGGATAATTTATGTCCAAATTTTTCACGTTTGTTCATTTTAATAGGTTCTACTCATGATCTCCTGTAGCTTCTGCAATGACACTTTCACGAACAGGAGAGATCTCGCTGTGCATCGAGAGCAAAAGCACTCAAACTTACCCGACACAAACTTCAGATGTGGGCACTGCACAGCGACGTTCACTTTAGCAAAGAATTTAGTGTGCCATCTGAAGAACATTCACAAATTTTCCAGGACCCTTCGGTGCAATACCTGTCAAACTTTTTTTGGAACTGAGGCGTCTTGGAAACTACACTCCAGGACGGAACATTCTGTTGTTTCGGAAGTGCAACGCTCAGCCTTGCCGGGAGATAAGGAGCAGAGTTTGTGTTAGAGAGAAACAGGAAGGCAATAAGGGGACATTTTCAAACATATCGCCTCAAAATTGTTGGTGACCAAGTTTTTGATCCTTTCGAGTATTTAGTAACAAACGAGGTTACGATTAGAAACTTCATTACCAACCGTTTAACCGAAATTTTTTCCGCCAAAAGTAGGACTATGTATTGAAGTTAAGTTTTCGAAGCCTTTACTCGATGAAAGTACACTCTCGTTTTTTCACAGTCCCATGGAGACTGTCACCACTTGTTTGACTACAGATGAGTACTTTGCTCATGTTGATGAGTTACTTACTAAAATTAATGTATTTTGCACAGCTGGCAGTGGTTGGGTTATCGAAAAGTTAAAAATGGTTGAGATCAAATTCTCAAAGCATGTTCCACTTCGTGCTGGTTCCTACAGACCGACGCCCAGTGTTTTAGAAAATCAGAAAATCCGTGCTCAATATTAGAAATTTGAAGGACAACCTCTGTTACATTTATTCAGTCCTTGCTTTTCTTTTTCCGGTTAAACAAAATCAAGAGAAGGGCCGCAGAGTTACAAGAATAATTTGAGTTCTCTTATTTACAATCCTCGTAAAATGCCTCTGGCCTTATCCGACATTCCTAAATTTGAGAAAGATAATCATCTTAAAATAAACGTTTACGCCTTCGAACAGCGCAAAATTTACCCGGTTTATTTAACTAAATACGCTGGTGTTGCTCGAAGAGTTCATCTATTGCTGTTGTCAGATGAAAACAGTTGGCATTATTGCTTAATTAAAAACCTAGACCGCCTATTAAAAATTCTCTTGCGAACTCCGAACACAGCTAACTCCAAAAATAATGCAAGCAAATTTTGCGAAGTTTGCCTTCGAAGTATTGCGCGTGATAAATTTATCCTGCATAAGTCCTTATGCTCATCTGAGCAGCCGCAAATCATTGAAATGGCACCGAAAGGAACCACAATTAATTTCAAAAACTGGCATAAAACTTTCAAGTGCCCGTTTGTTGTTTACGCTGACCTGGAAGCATTTGATGTTAGAACGGAAGATTTTGATCTAGCTGCCGAACAAATGCAGAATGGCCTCAATAAGGACGGAGCGTCGACAACAGAGTTAACTTATGCTCAAATTTGCTGAAGAGTGTTTCATAGGGGTTAATTTATTGCCAAATTCGCAGAAATTTATAAAAATTTGTGCAACAGTTTTTGCTTACTTTTTCAAATTAGAGAAAAGCCCTAGGGGTTAATTTACGCCCATTTTTTTCTAGAGCTGCTAAATATAAACTGAATATAAGCTGGTGCAAATTTTTACATCTAATTCAAAAATGCCAGAACTATAAAAGGGTTAATTCTTGCCCGATTTAGCTTAATAACAAGGAGTTCTCTGGGGTTAATTCATGAACGACCTTGCTCAATTTTTCTCCTTTGTGTTCCCAAATTGGAAAGGACACTTCGGGGGTTAATTTATGCCCGATTTTCTTCCACTCCTGTTGTTTCTGCAACTTTCTCCTCTTGCTTTGAAATTAACGAAAAAAGCTTCCAGGAGTTAACTTATGCTCAAATTTGCTGAAAGAGTGTTTCATAGGGGTTAATTTATTGCCAATTTATAAAATTTGCGCGACAGGTTTTGTCTACTTTTTCACATTAGAGGAAAGCCCTAGGGGTTAATTTATTCCCAGTTTTTTTCTAGATCTGCTAAATGTGAATTATCGAACTTCGCAGTGGGTCGATTTTGTCGATTCAATGTTACGATGCATCTAAATAAAAAAGATAGAATTATCTAAAAGGGGTTAATTCTTGCCCCAATTAGCTAAATAAGAAAGTTTTCTGGGGTTATTTCATGACCAACCTTGCTAAATTTTTTCTTCATTGTGCATCATTTTTTTCCACTCTCAATTGAGAAAGGACACTTCGGGGGTTAATTCATGCCCGATTTTTTCTTTCACTGATTAATATGCACGGGTCGATTTCAATATGGACGAATTTTTGTTTCAAAATTATTGGGGATGAATTTATTGGTTAATTTATGCCCAAATTTCTTTCTACTGATGAATATGCGCGTGCCGATTTAACTGAAGATCAAATTGTAGACAAAATGAAATTCAATGAGTCGATTTCGGGTTTTCGCTTCTATAGTTGCTTCTAAGCAATGCATTACAGGGGTTAATTTTTGCCCCTTTTCTCATTCGTCAAAATGAATAGGCTCTTATAATTTGGAATGATTTGGTTGAAGGGCTAAGGCCAAACTGTTTTAAGAATGAGTTAATTTTGAAAAATTTGCATCACTAAGGGATAATTTATGTCCAAATTTTTCACGTTTGTTCATTTTAATAGGTTCTACTCATGATCTCCTGTAGCTTCTGCAATGACACTTTCACGAACAGGAGAGATCTCGCTGTGCATCGAGAGCAAAAGCACTCAAACTTACCCGACACAAACTTCAGATGTGGGCACTGCACAGCGACGTTCACTTTAGCAAAGAATTTAGTGTGCCATCTGAAGAACATTCACAAATTTTCCAGGACCCTTCGGTGCAATACCTGTCAAACTTTTTTTGGAACTGAGGCGTCTTGGAAACTACACTCCAGGACGGAACATTCTGTTGTTTCGGAAGTGCAACGCTCAGCCTTGCCGGGAGATAAGGAGCAGAGTTTGTGTTAGAGAGAAACAGGAAGGCAATAAGGGGACATTTTCAAACATATCGCCTCAAAATTGTTGGTGACCAAGTTTTTGATCCTTTCGAGTATTTAGTAACAAACGAGGTTACGATTAGAAACTTCATTACCAACCGTTTAACCGAAATTTTTTCCGCCAAAAGTAGGACTATGTATTGAAGTTAAGTTTTCGAAGCCTTTACTCGATGAAAGTACACTCTCGTTTTTTCACAGTCCCATGGAGACTGTCACCACTTGTTTGACTACAGATGAGTACTTTGCTCATGTTGATGAGTTACTTACTAAAATTAATGTATTTTGCACAGCTGGCAGTGGTTGGGTTATCGAAAAGTTAAAAATGGTTGAGATCAAATTCTCAAAGCATGTTCCACTTCGTGCTGGTTCCTACAGACCGACGCCCAGTGTTTTAGAAAATCAGAAAATCCGTGCTCAATATTAGAAATTTGAAGGACAACCTCTGTTACATTTATTCAGTCCTTGCTTTTCTTTTTCCGGTTAAACAAAATCAAGAGAAGGGCCGCAGAGTTACAAGAATAATTTGAGTTCTCTTATTTACAATCCTCGTAAAATGCCTCTGGCCTTATCCGACATTCCTAAATTTGAGAAAGATAATCATATTAAAATAAACGTTTACGCCTTCGAACAGCGCAAAATTTACCCGGTTTATTTAACTAAATACGCTGGTGCTGCTCGAAGAGTTCATCTATTGCTGTTGTCAGATGAAAACAGTTGGCATTATTGCTTAATTAAAAACCTAGACCGCCTATTAAAAATTCTCTTGCGAACTCCGAACACAGCTAACTCCAAAAATAATGCAAGCAAATTTTGCGAAGTTTGCCTTCGAAGTATTGCGCGTGATAAATTTATCCTGCATAAGTCCTTATGCTCATCTGAGCAGCCGCAAATCATTGAAATGGCACCGAAAGGAACCACAATTAATTTCAAAAACTGGCATAAAACTTTCAAGTGCCCGTTTGTTGTTTACGCTGACCTGGAAGCATTTGATGTTAGAACGGAAGATTTTGATCTAGCTGCCGAACAAATGCAGAATGGCCTCAATAAGGACGGAGCGTCGACAACAGAGTTAACTTATGCTCAAATTTGCTGAAGAGTGTTTCATAGGGGTTAATTTATTGCCAATTTATAAAATTTGCGCAACAGGTTTTGTCTACTTTTTCACATTAGAGGAAAGCCCTAGGGGTTAATTTATGCCCAGTTTTTTTCTAGATCTGCTAAATGTGAACTATCGAACTTCGCAGTGGGTCGATTTTGTCGATTCAATGTTACGATGCATCTAAATAAAAAAGATAGAATTATCTAAAAGGGGTTAATTCTTGCCCCAATTAGCTAAATAAGAAAGTTTTCTGGGGTTATTTCATGACCAACCTTGCTAAATTTTTTCTTCATTGTGCATCATTTTTTTCCACTCTCAATTGAGAAAGGACACTTCGGGGGTTACTTCATGCCCGATTTTTTCTTTCACTGATTAATATGCACGGGTCGATTTCAATATGGACCAATTTTTGTTTCAAAATTATTGGGGATGAATTTATTGGTTAATTTATGCCCAAATTTCTTTCTACTGATGAATATGCACGTGCCGATTTAACTGACGATCAATTTGTAGACAAAATGAAATTCAATGAGTCGATTTCGGGTTTTCGCTTCTATAGTTGCTTCTAAGCAATGCATTACAGGGGTTAATTTTTGCCCCTTTTCTCATTCGTCAAAATGAATATGCTCGTATAATTTGGAATGATTTGGTTGAAGGGCGAAGGCCAAACTGTTTTAAGAATGAGTTAATTTTGAAAAATTTGCATCACTAAGGGATAATTTATGTCCAAATTTTTCACGTTTGTTCATTTTAATAGGTTCTACTCATGATCTCCTGTAGCTTCTGCAATGACACTTTCACGAACAGGAGAGATCTCGCTGTGCATCGAGAGCAAAAGCACTCAAACTTACCCGACACCAACTTCAGATGTGGGCACTGCACAGTGACGTTCACTTTAGCAAAGAATTTAGTGCGCCATCTGAAGAACATTCACAAATTTTCCAGGACCCTTCGGTGCAATAACTGTCAAACTTTTTTTGGAACTGAGGCGTCTTGGAAACTACACTCCAGGACGGAACATTCTCTTGTTTCGGAAGTGCAAGGCTCAGCCTTGCCGGGAGATGAAGGAGCAGAGTTTGTGTTAGAGAGAGACAGAAAGGCAATAAGGGGACACTTTCAAACATATCGCCTCAAAATTGTTGGTGACCAAGTTTTTGATCCTTTCGAGTATTTAGTAACAAACGAGGTTACGATTAGAAACTTCATTACCAACCGTTTAACCAGAATTTTTTCCGCCAAAGTAGGACTATGTATTAAAGTTAAGTTTTCGAAGCCTTTACTCGATGAAAGTACACTCTCGTTTTTTCACAGTCCCATGGAGACTGTCACCACTTGTTTGACTACAGATGAGTACTTTGCTCATGTTGATGAGTTACTTACTAAAATTCATGTATTTTGCACAGCTGGCAGTGGTTGGGTTATCGAAAAGTTAAATATGGTTGAGATCAAATTCTCAAAGCATGTTCCACTTCGTGCTGGTTCCTACATACCGACGCCCAGTGTTTTAGAAAATCAGAGAAAATCCTTGCTCAATATTAGAAATTTGAAGGACAACCTCTGTTTCATTTATTCAGTCCTTATTTTTCTTTTTCCGGTTAAACAAAATCAAGAAGGGCCGCAGAGTTACAAGAATAATTTGAGATCTCTTATTTACAATCCTCGTAAAATGCCTCTGGCCTTATCCGACATTCCTAAATTTGAGAAAGATAATCATCTTAAAATAAATGTTTACGCCTTCGAACAGCGCAAAATTTACCCGGTTTATATAACTAAATACGCTGGTGTTGCTCGAAGAGTTCATCTATTGCTGTTGTCAGATGAAAACAGTTGGCATTATTGCTTAATTAAAAACCTAGACCGCCTATTAAAATTATCTTGCGGACTCCGAACACAGCTAACTCCTAAAAGAATGCACGCAAATTTTGAGAAGTTTGCCTTCAAAGTATTGCGCGTGAAAAATTTATCCTGCATAAGTCCTTATGCTCATCTGAGCAGCCGCAAATCATTGAAATGGCACCGAAAGGAACCACAATTACTTTCAAAAACTGGCATAAAACTTTTAAGTGCCCGTTTGTCGTTTACGCTGACCTGGAAGCATTTGATGTTAGAACGGAAGATTTTGATCTAGCTGCCGAACAAATGCAGAGTGGCCTCAATAAGGACGGAGCGTCGACAACAGTTGTTGAATACCAGTATCCCTGCAGCTTTGGTGCTGTTCTCGTGGATGTGCGCTATTCGCATGTCAAAATAGAAAAGTTTTATCGTGGTGACGATTGTATTGCTATCCTAATGGACACTTTGAGATCTTGGGTGAAATGGGCCGACAAGGAGCGTCAGAGATATCGCTATCTCTCCATGTCACAGTCTAAGAGACAAAAAATGATTGAAGATTGGACTTCGTCCTGCTGCATTTGCCATAAAAACTTTATAGACGAGTTTTCAGAAATGTCAGAAGAAAAAGTTGTCCATCATTGCCATGTTACAGGGAAAGTTTTTGGTGTTGCGCACAGTTCGTGCAATTTAAAAGTGACCGTAGGATCTTTTCTTCCGGTTTATTTTCATAACCTGTCGCGCTATGATGCTCATTACATCTCTGTCAAGTATCTCAAGCTTGAAGAAAATGAACAGCTTTCAGCTATTTCGAGAACAGAGGAGACTTTTATATCTTTCTCGGTTCACGTTCCCGTTGGTTCTTACATTAACAAAGTTGGTGTGGCGAAAAAAAATTCGACATGAAATTCGTTTTCTTGATAGCATAAATTTTATGGCCGCTTCTCTTGATGCTCTTGCCAACACTCTGACCTAAAGCTTCTTCGCTATCGATTCCAAGAGTTTACTGACTCAGAGTTTAGAAAAATTAGGGCAAAAGGCATATTCCCTTATTCATTTCTCGACTCAAACGAAAAAAATCCAGAGCATGGTGAGGAGTGGAGAAACACTTTAACCAGTACAATAGACGTTTCTCCCGAAATGTACGAGCAAGCTGTTGAAATGTACAAATTGTTTGACTGTTCAAATTTTGGTGATTACCACGATGCCTATTTACAAATTGATGTTTATTTGTTGGCAGATGTTTTTGAGTTGTTCAGAACAGTTTGTATTTCAGTTTACCGGTTAGATCCTGCTTACTTTTACAGTGCTCCATATTTGAGCTGGGATGCTATGCTGGTAGCAACTGGCGTAAATTTAAGTTTAGTAGATGACATTGACATGCTGCTGTTTTGTGAAAAGGCAATCCGCGTTAGTATTAATGGTGTCGGAGCTCTCCGTCACTTCAAAGCGAACAATAAGTACCTCAGTAGTTTTAATCCTGCTGAGAAATCTGTATTTGGTGCTTTTTTTGACGTTACTTCTCTATACGCAGGAATAATGATGAAGAAACTGCCCAAAGATGGCTATCGATGGTTAGAGTGTAATTCTATACAGGAGTTATTTAGAAAGTATGAAGCAGACAGTAGCGTTGGATTTTTTGTTGAAGTTGATCTCAGTTATCCTTCTTGTATTCATGATGAACATTACGACTTTCCTCTCGCACCCGAAAAACTTTTTATCAAAGATGACTGGCTTTCTCCTTATAGCAGAAAACTAGCGGGAAATCGTGCGCCCGTGCCAAAGCTTGTTGAGACTCTGTTTGACAAAAAGCGCTACGTTTGTCATATTGAGAACCTGAAATTTTATTGCGGTCAGGGTCTCCTGGTAACAGCAGTTCATCGCGTACTTCAATTCAATCAGTCCAATTGGCTTTCCACTTATATAAAAAAAACACTGAAATGCGAAAAAAAGCAGCCACTGCTTTTGAAAAAAACTTCTACAAATTAATGTCCAATGCTTGTTTTGGCAAGACAATGGAAAATAAACGTAACAGAAGAAATAATCAGTTTGTGTCAAACGAGTCTCAGGCTCAAAAACTAACGGCAAAACCAACTTTTAAAGCGTTCCAGATTATTAACGATGATTTATGTTCTGTTTACTCTTCGATTCCACAAATTAAATGGGATAAACCGACTCCTGTTGGCGCAGCTATACTTGACTTATCGAAACTGCCCTTGTACAATTTTCATTATAATGAAATGAAACCTCGCTATGGTGAGAATTTGTGTCACCTATAAGGACACTGATCCTTTATATCGAATAGAAACCGTTAACTTGTACGAAGATATGAAAAAATTTAAGCACCTTTTAGATCTCAGTGACTACCCCACTGATCATCCATTGTACGATCCGATCAATAAGAAAGTTCCATTGACTATGACTGATGAACTTAATGGTGAGGTTTTGGAGGAATGTGTCATACTCCGATCAAAGATGTACAGCATCAAATTTCAAAGTGGAGCCAAGCAGAGAGCGAAAGGAGTTCAAAAGTGTGAAAAAGACTCTTCATCATGCCAAATACTTGGGTTGTCTGGAGTCTGGAAAATGTAGTAGAGCGGCAATGACCCGAATTCACTCTGACAACCACCAGATCAAAGTTTCAACTACAAACAAGGTCGCGCTGAGCTACTTTGATGACAAGAGGTTCATTCAGTCCGATGGTATCAGCACTCTGCCACATGGACATTTTAGTTTACTTCAAGAGCAGCCAAAAGATGAATTTGTGTTTTCTGAGAGGGAAGTAGTGACAGTGAGAGCGAGAGCCGTCCAGATGAAAAGCAATCTCAGTCTTCTGTTACAGCACCCAACAAAAGTAGCTTTGCGTCTTCTCCAGTTTCTTTTGGTTATTGTTTTTGTTATGCGATATCGGGGTTACTTTCTTCATATTATTCTGTCTCATCTTGTTTTGCTTGTTTCAGTTCCCCCTGACCCAGGCTTCTTTCACCGCGAGATTGATGACAGTGAGCCAGTGGTTCAATGGAGTGATCTAAGTGATATGGAAAGCGTTTCAGAAGCGGGGCTCAGGAATCGTAATCCTTTTATTGATGACGAAGCTAGGGAGTGTAGTGCATCAGAAAGCAATTTTGATGAACTTGAGGATCTAGCATCTGATAACAATTTTGCAAGCTCTAATGAGGGAGAAGTCTTCTTGGAATCTTATTATAATAGCAACAGCACTACTGCTACCACTACTATCATTGACGACAGTGAAGATGAGCAACCTGTTTCAAAAGCAAGAAAGATGGCCTGGACTATTGATTCTGACTTGGAATAGGTTTGGTCTGCGTGCTTGAAGCTTCTTATAGCACCAAAATTCTCCTGTTTCTAAGATTTAATTACAATATGCAAAATAGGTATCTTGATTTCAATTTGCTATTAAAGTACCGTATCAAATTAATTTCATTCATTCTCCCCACGGTTTTTACTATTTTCAAAATTTTAACTTTCAATTCTTTCGGAGTCTCCATCTTTCGGCTAATATTATAAGTTTTGTTTTGCTCAAAATAATGACTGTTTGCTATCAGTTCAAGCGCAGTATAAATGCAGTAGAGTCCGCATAGGTTGGAGGAATTTGATTGAATTGGTGGAGACGAAACAATTGAAAATACTTCATATAAGCACTTGTCGGAATACAGCTCATTAATTCGACTATGCAGAATATCGAAGTAACTGAGAGATATATCAAGACTGTTCCAAATCACTATGTTTGAAAAACGATGTCTGATATGTGTGTTGGTACGAAAGAGTAGAGGAAAAGATATGACAAGTATCCAATGAGTTCCTGGTAAATTTCTTGGCGAAGTATTGACAACTTTAAATCGTATTTTGTTGCTGACTTTGAGTCGAGGTAAATTATCCGCGCTCCACACTCCACAAAAAGCAAACTTCAATAAACTAAATTGCTGACAAACTTTTTCGATGGTAATATTATCCATTCAAAATGGTTTGATTCTTGGCAACGTTTCGTTTTCCGTCGACAAAAATTTGACTGAATCGTTCACCAACTAAGAATAGTTCGACAGCCTCGGGAAGTGCTTTTGAAAATAATAATTTGAGAGTAATTGGTGCTCCCGTGAGCTCTGGGAACAGGGTAAGGTTTTTGGATGCTTCCTGGGATGAAGTTAAATCAAAAGTAGCAATAAACTTGTCTTGAAAATGTTCGAGACTAATTTTATTTCCTCCGTTCTGGAAGCCTAATGCAGTTAAGGTGTTGTAATATAGTCGCGTGTTGTGTTCTGTATCGATTGGAGTCCCTGCTATGGGCAAGCCGTTGCCTCTCAAGATTTCAATACGTTTTAAATCAAATTTTTGGTAGTCAAAGGGATTAGTCGTCAATGATCCTCTGAATTGGGCGTTTGGGACCATGCAGTGTCAACCGTCGCATGGGTTCAGTTCCGAAGATCGATTCTTTTATGAATGAATTCTGTCCTGCTTGAATGATGAAACTTCTACACAGAGATTCTATATAGGGGTAGCGGGCGGGAGCTTTTGTGAGAGCTCGCTCAATAGAGAGCCGCACTGACTCTGTAAGTGTTATTTTGCGAACGAATAGAGATGCTTTTTCTATTATCGCTGTAAATCGTTTAGTATCAGGAGATATTAAGCTAAACTCATTACTGGCACGATAGAGTTTTATTCGAAGTTCGACTTCTGGTATCAGTAATTTTTCGCAGGTGAAAAAGTCCACATACAGTGCACCATAGAGGTCAGTGATGTAGTTTGTTTTCATCGTGTTTGCTAATCTGTCCGTGAACCATTTGCCTTTGTCGCCATCTGCTATTGATGAATCAAATTGGTAGCCTTGGCAAATAGCCCAGGATTCTTTACTATCACTATTTGTTGTAAGTTCGGTCTCTAGAAATGCTCGATGGTGGTACGTATTGTTGCTGTCAGCAACCAGAATCCCGTTCAAATAAACTTCAATTTGGGAAAATAGACTATGTTATGTGTTGTTGGTAAAAACGACCGCTTCTCCATCGCTTGGTTTTATCTTTTCGTTGCCATCTGGGTTATAGATTGCTGCTTGCACAGCCAAGTGAATATAGTTCATGTCGATACAGTTTCTTTGATCACCACTTATAACAAAATCTAATTTTGGCCCTCGTGGACCAGTTTGTGGGAAAACCTCCTGATCATGACCGCTTTCGTAATTTATCAATACGCTTGGTTTTTCAAAAAAGTCCAAAGCTGTATGGGTGACGGGATTTGCGATATCGTCTGCAAGGCTTTTGAATTCAAAACTTGAAGTCTGCGTTATTCTAATTCGAAGGCTGCTTTTGTTGTGTTAGTAATGGTGCTAGTAGTACTTGATGTTAGATAAAGTTTCTGACCGACTGCGTTTGGTAGGTAATTTTGTCGAACTGATGGTTTTAGTGGTTTTCCGCTTTCTGCTTTTATTTCCTGCTGATAACGCTTTGTCTTGTTTGCTCACTTGCATCTTACTCGCTCGGGGCTGAGCCCCCCGCCCCGCCAATCGCGGCGCGCCCGGGCGCGAGTGCTGCGCCGCTCGGTTCCGCGACGCGCCGGACGGCCCGCGCGCCGTGGCGCCCGGTTTTTATCGATTGCTCAATGCTTTTAGAGATTGATCGGTTTACTGAATCTTTTGCTGCCTTTTTGATTTTCTTTTTACCTGCAATTATTTGTCCAATTTCTGGTATTGCTGCCGTTACTAAGTTCCTTCCGAGCTTCTTTGCCAAGGGTAAAGCATACTTTTTAACCAGTGGTAGAGCGCACCACCCAACCCGTACAGCAAGCGCTCCAAGTCCCGCTGCTCCCGATCCAAATTGTCGAGCTGGTCCTCCATGCGCTTGTACGTTGTTGCTGAACCCAATCTGAGCTTCGTAGTGGGTGTCCATTCGTTGAATTTTACAATTTGTGCTTGACTGAGAAGTGTCAAATAAAAAAAGTGTTCTTTCGATGTATGAAAATCGAATTGCTTGCTTGCTTGCTTGCTTCATAGACTGATTGTCTCGGGGATTGTTTTTCGAATGAATAGTTCTATTGGCTAAGTCGAAATATCAATGTCAGACAACTTCGGCCAATGGAAAGAAAGGAAATTAATTGGCCTGTTTCGTCTCTTAGCGTTATTGATATCGATTGAAAGGATGACTTGACAACTGTCTTCTATTGCAGGTTTGAAAACGATTGATAACTGATAAGGTCACCATGGTTACTATGGTTGTTCGTGTTTGCTGTCAGTGCCACTGTTCGTAGAAGGGACGTAAATTTGCTACCGAGAACTTCGTCCTGAATAAGGTCACAATAGACGAACATTGTATGCCGTCCTCCAGATATATCTACGGGATATATTGGCTTTGAATGCGGGGAAAGTAACTTAATGCCCAATATGTTCTTCAAATCCGCCGAAACAATTTTGATTCTTTTCTCGGTTTTGTTTGTGGTTGAGTTTTCTGCTTCCTCACTGGTGTTTGTATCCGCAGTTATGAAGCCTGCCTCATCCTCGTGCTCCTTTTCTATACCGTGGCTACGTCTTTCTCTGACTCTCAACAATTGACTGTGTTCACTGACTGACCACTCAAAAGGCCATGAATCAGGCTCCTTCGATTTGAAAACTTTTTCGCAGATCTTCTGCAGAAGCGTATATGTAGACTGATAGTTCCCCTGGGGAATTTTCATTTTGGTTGGTCGTGTCGCAGAGCCATTGGCACGCGGTCTTGATGGTTTTCGCCTTCTCCGTGAAATAGGTAGAAAGAAACTCGTGTTTGAGGACGGTTCAATAGGAGACGACTCAACATCTGATTCTTCCTCGAATTCAGTGGTGGCTTCATTTTGAAAATATTTTACCTCAATCATGCCGTTTGTGACGTTTTTAATTTTAGAGGGCCATGACATCTCCAGTAAAGCTACTTGCCACAAACCTTTGGATTTGTTGAGATCAATCACTGTTGGTAGTAGATTTGTGAAGGTTGCCAAGGTGTTGTTGGGAAAAGTGTCGGTCGATGAGTTAGAAATGAGATTTACTGTGAAGGTGTTTGTTAGATTTGTCATTATTCTTCCAGAAATTTAACAAGCTGACTCGTAAAATTTTCCCTGAATTTCTTCGTTTGTGTCGTGAGAGACTATCCGATATGTTGGCGGATCAACTGTTGAGATGTTTGTTATCCGAAAGCTTTCTTGACTAAACTGAAATTTATATCCACGATGAAAAGTTTCTATTTTTCGGCGTATTCGAACTGTGTCGCCTATTTTAAATTTTGGTTTCTGTATTCTGCCGTTCAGGTTGAGCGAGACGAGATAACTGGTGTGATCTTTCGTTACGTTCTGTGGTGCTAAATCCGTGACTCTATTTACGAGCCCGTTTATAACTTTTACTAATTTCGGCAGCTGATCTATGTATTCTGATGTGTGACTTTGGTTCATGTAATTGTAAATGAGGGCCTTCAGAGACCGAATGTTCCGCTCTGCGAATGCACTCTTTTTCTCGTTATGAGTCTGATAAACAGTTATATTATTAGCCTTATAAAAATTTTAGAACGCTCCAAGAAATTCCTCTCCATCGTCAACCCAGACTTTCTCAGGAAATGCTTTGCGCCTAACTGTTTTAAACATTTTTAAGAATGCTCTTTTTGTTGTTGTTGCATTTTTATCTTTCATTGGTTCGACACGCAAATAGCGACTTAGTGTATCTACTGCAACCAACAGATATCTGATTCCCTTGTTGTCATTCGCAATCGACTGCATATCAGCTAAATCCATTGACCAAATTTCATTGATCCTATACGATTGCACTTTCAGGCGTAGGAATCTTTGTCTTGCTTGCTTGAATTTTGTGAATGTTGTGTTTGTTTCAAGTAGTTTTCTACTGTTTTTCTTCTTAAGCTGGTTTCAGCACATAGACGGTTCAGACTGCTATATGAGCTGGGAAACCCAGTTTCTGTATAAAACTTATGAGCTTTTTTATAGTCTGAGTTCTCCGAAAGCTTTGTAGATATTACTCTCTCGTTTTTGCATTTCTTGCAAGCGAACGTCTCTTGTTGTATTCAGAAGCATTGGAAAGCCCACTGCAAATGAAATGAACCCAGCCACATATTGTGCAATAAAAAAGTTGTCGTTGTTTTGTGCTTTTTCTCAGTAGTTTTTTGCATGATCCACATTTCAGTTTCTTCGAGGATGGGCCAGGTTTTGTTTCGATACCTGCAATTATCAATAAAACTCTTGTGATTCTTGAACAGGCAAATGTTTTCTTCTCAGAAAGATTCAGAACATCGATAGCCATGGAAGCTGTTGATTAGTAGTAGAAACTGTTTGAATATCGTTTGTAGCAGCTGCCTTTGCGGTTTTATTGGCAACAAGGTGACTCCCATTTTTTAATTTAAGAAAAATGTTGAGATCGTCCTGACTGATTTTCTTGGTTGGAAGTTGAAGGTTTGTGAGGAACTCCAGAAGATCTGATGTTGACGCACTGCCGTCTAATTCGCAATGCAGCTTTCCTGTGCTTTGATTTACTGTAATAATGTTTGATTTGCTTAGGAAAGTAAGAATTGTTTTGCTCCGCTCTATTTTTCCGCCACTCAAACCTGCTTTTAAGAGCTCGTCAGTGACACATTGGATTTAATTATCTGATAAGTTAGATGGATGTTTTGAATTGTTGTTATAAGTTTTTGAATCTGGGACTGACTCCGTAACTTTTGTTGGCGAATTGAGTGCTGATGCAGCGCTTAATTGTGCGACTGCTTCGCTATTATCAACATTTCTCTTTTCTAGGATTTTCTGTTTTGTACTTTCTTCTTTTTGTGCTAATGAGTTTGATCTCAGCAACTGTTTATACGTTTCTGTTGATATCAGTATAAATTCGTCGGCTGACTGTGTCATGATCAAGAAGAAAAATGATTTTGAATTGGGGCAGTGATAAGTACAATTAAATTTATACCTTGATTTGTTGCCAGTAGTTTTCGCTTTGTGTTGACTTTCACGCGACGGTCACATATAGAAGAAATAAGTTTTTCAAACTTTTTTATTTTCTGGGCAGATAATATTGCAGGATCAAGGATGACTGTGCCTTTGACAATGTTATAAACACAATCTAGGATAAATTTCACAAATGAATCTGGACAGTGTAGGACGAAAAATTTTCTTTGCAAGGGTTTAAAAGTTATAAAGAGACTTAAAGTATTTAGATGACGTGAATGACTCATCAAGTTTGATAACGTTTTGTAGCGTTTTCGCACAGAAAAATACTGCTACATTTTCGTTAATCTGTGAGCATAAACGTAATTTTTCGTCACATCGAGGATCTAAATCAATCAATAACTGACCGAATGTTGCAGCCGTTGCGGTTTTGTATGCCGATAGTAGGAGTGATCGGCAACCCAACTGTCTTCCAAGGCAGTCAATTTGAATAATGTCGCGAGGGTTTTTCATCAAAAGAATATGGGTTACGTTGAGGTCGATGGTTTTTGCGTTTTGACCTTTTTGGTACAAATTATGTTTCAATATAATGGCATGCTGATTCTGATGCCTGCCCGAAACAACAAGTTGCAGAAACTCTGCTTGGTTACTTGCTTCATTATAAATGTCATCAAATACTAAAAGTTGTCGTTTTGTTTTACCGCACGATTTTAGTTTAGTCCAATCCAATCCCTGGACAAACGTAATATTGTCAATCTTTGTTTTCAGCTCGTCATAAAGAGGTTGCCAGTGTTGGTAAATATATAAAATTTTGTCGAATGGAGGTTGAAAAACTTTTGCTTGAACTAATAGGTCAGCCACAAGTACTGATTTTCCGGAACCACTTGGACCTACAACTGTCATAAATAAGTGCGGATCAGTAGATATTCTCTTGATCATTTCATCGTTGGTATAATACAACTCACGGAAAATGCTAAAACTGACCAGAGGTATGAATGATCCTCACCATCTGAATTGAAAAGAATCAGGCAGAGAGTGCACAAAACAATTGAGCAGATGAGAACCAAAAAATGAATGAAGCAAATTATCATTGATCTCTCGACGTTGCAGCCAATTTTCTAAGGAGGTCATTCTTGATCGTCCATGTCAAAAATTATTTTATTGGCTAAATCGATTGAGCAGTCAGGCGAGTCAGTCATTATCAATTTCAATTCCTTGGTGGTTTTGGTGGTGGTGGTGGTGACTTGGCAGCTTCTTCTGATGCCAACAAAAAGTACTCAGCCAATTTTCCTGCTTCGGAAAGTAATTGCAGCTCAATGAAAGTTAAGTCTAATTCAGTATGAACTAAAACTGTTTGCTGGTTGACTTTTTTCCAGCATTGTTTTCTTAACAAAATAGATAGGTTGTTATTGTTATGTGAAAGTTGAAGAGCTGCTAGTTTTGAAATATGCAAGGTGAATAAGTTTGGATCGAATGTTGTCATGTCAAAATGGTAATTGTTCGAACTCTTTAGACCAAAAGATTTTAAAGCTGGACCAGAAAACGATACCGCTAATATGACCCAATAAGAAATGACTAGGGAAATTAGAAATCATGTAGACATAACCGGGTCCTTTATTATGTGCCTCTTTCATGAAACCATAGGCGTCATGGAAAATTGCATGCACTCAAAATTTTTGAATCTTTCAAATAATTATGTAATGCACTGTTCCCAGGTCCAATGAGTCCACCATATGGAGCCAGCTTGTTAACTGCATGCACATCAATTTTTGGGTCTATGAGCATGCAAACGGCAATAAAGCCATTTTTAGATTTCTCGTTGAGGGAACACTCGGGATACAAGCTTGAGATTACACAAAACTTTATTTATATCCCCAATATTGTACATGCGACTAATTTCTAGATAAATAAGGTAGTAAATGAAAGAGTTATGTAATGTTATCTCATTATTTATCAGTTTTTTATTTGTTTAGATGACTCATCGGAATTTTCCCTTGTATCACTGTCCTCTAGTGCAGCATCCCAGCAGGAACATTGAGCGTTTGTCAGTCCACAGTGCACTTCAATGTATGTTGAGTGTTCAGCTTTGTAGAGAGATCCCCAGCCAGTTGCTAGAATATCTATGAAAGCTTCAACGCTATCCTTGAAGGGTGAGTCGGTACTTTCTAGGCTTTCAATTTTGGCGATGAGCCTGCGTTGGTACTCCGTCAATGTGTTTATTTCTGTTCTGCGAGCGGGACTAGATCTCTCAATTTCCCAAACCAAATCCATCTGATGGCTCCGCTTTGGTATATCCTCTATTAAAGGATCAGGGTTTCGTATGAATTCCTCAAAGATATCTCCTCGTCTAGAAATCTCTGATGCATTGAATCGGAGGAACTGTTGATTAAACGTTTGAAAGGAGCTCTGTGGTACGAACAATCGTGCTCTGACTTCATTGAGAATTTTGATCTCATGTCGAATAAAGGACTTGATAGTCTTCTCCATGTGTTTAGGATTATCGTTTGTATGGACAATGAGTTGCTGGTGTTCTGTCGAGATGTCTTCGCACCATCTAAAGGATGCACTTGTTTCACTCCTGTTGGGTTCATGGTTGACGACTGCAAACTGCCAATCTGTAAACTGATCAATCCAGTGGGCTAAACCTTTGGGCTGTCGCTGTGAGGTTAAAGACAACTGAGGGTTTTCTGTTTAACGGCGTTTTCCCGAAATGGACTCGGTCGCTTGTTGGGTTGGTATTAGTAACTGAGCACTATACACAATGAAACGAAAGTTGTTTGGTGAGTTGCTTAGCATTTTGCTGAAAATTATATTGGAATGAAATCTGTTTCTTTTATAGGCTCTTTTTGTTTGCTTTTGATAAGATAGTTATAAAGATAGAAATGGATGGAAAAATCCACAGCCAATTTGGCAATGCAGGTCAAAATTTTCTACATATATAGTTTAGGGGAAAATTCCAAAGGCAACTTGTCCCAGTGGGTCATTGATATGTAACCACTGAGCCAAGTTGCCTTGTTTAAGCCTTGATTATTTCAGTTTAAATGCAAGTTGAATATGGCTCAGTCAAGTATCCATGGTTCAGTGGGTATGGCTATCAAAACAATTGATGAAATTCAAAATATTGGCCCGAGTTCGAGACTGGGTGGTTGGGATCCTATATCTGTGCGGTAGACCCCCCATTTCTCACTACTGGTATTACAAGTCGGAATTGAAACCCATCCAATACTAGCGTTTGAAAAGATGAAAGAATTATTATATGTTAAATGATGCACTGAAGCATCTCCTAGCGTTCAAGAATTCGGGTGCTCTACTTCAGTTGGAAAAAAGTCTCTTACTGGTTGACCTCGGGTATCAAAAAAGCGATTACTTTTGTGGGATCGGAACAAGTAGTGCGAAGCAAGAAACCAAGGAGTGAGTAAGATATTCTGTCCAGTATATTCTATCGGTAAATATTGTTTCACAATTTGCGAAAGCGCGTTAAATAAGAAAACAAGGCTCCCAGTTCCGAGGCACAATTATTTGAAATTGTTTCAAAGATTGAAAACTCAATTTCAAGGCGAAGAAAGATTTACCAGGAGGATAGTAATAGACAATAGCTAAAGCTCTATGTCGGCAGTAAACGTAAGGATTTTAATAAATTACGTGATCTAAAAACATAATAGGAGCACTAATAACTGAATATGAATCAGCAGGAAAAGGTCGAATTGACTATTGATGACAAACTTTTGTGGAAATAAAGATTCAAAGAATTTTTTAAAATAAGATATCAGATTAAATGTTTGTCTTCTAAATCAACATTAATACTTTCTATTTATAAGCCAATGACCTAAAATCGTGCCTCCATACAGAGAACTGGGGGACACATAAATAGTTTTCCTACCGTAAACAACGGTTGCATTTAGATTTATAATTAAAAACTAGCGATCTCTGGGAATTCCTTAATGCAGATATGAGGACAATTTGTCATTGATGTTCATGTCTGATCGTTTCAGAGAGCTATCTGATAGGGGATTAGTTTGAGGTTTTGACTTACTCTAATTCAGTCCAAATGTTCAAAGAAATTTGGTGCTTTTCAGTAATGAACGGGAATTTCAACATTCATGACGTTTATTTTCTTTATTCGTAAGTTTTTCTTTATCGGATATTCAGCCTCAGGTTTATAAAAATTTAAAAAATTTCAAGATATTGGTAGAAGGTAATCAAATAAGAACAAAACAAAACAAAAAGATATGGGAATTTGAATTCAGTTTTTGAAGTTATCACTAAATCGACTGTGAAGGGGTTGTGCAAGATGTTAAGGTTAACTTCTTTGGAATGGCTCTACTGGTGAAGCATAGCTAAAAAAATGGTTGCCTGGGAGATTTTTAGCCAATCATTAATTTTTGCTTAATGTGCGTTTCTACGAAAAGGGCTTATTTTTATTCTGATATGCAACAATTTTTGTTACCCGATTTGCGTAAATCAAAGTATATCGAGGAACCAAACACTAATCGTCCTCCAATTAGGTCAATTCTTTCTCAATTGCTCAGTTGTAAAAAAAGCAAACAGTGCGTTTTTTTTTAAGAAATCAAATGGGTGAGGCATATCGGTTGAAGAGAATTTCAAGTTCAAGATATTAAAGTAAAACAAAAACTAAAGGAAACTAAAGGAAACTAACATATTTCAGGGAAGCTGTTAGGAAATTTGCTTTTTGAGCTGTTGAGAATACAGAACTGTGTTATACAAGCGACGATAAAAATTTCCATTTTGATTTTAGTACGATATTTCCGCGGTCATGAATTGACTAAAAGAAAATGAAAGCGAAGAAGCCCATAAAATTTATTTAAGCCTGCATGGTAACTTTTTCATTTCCAGTGTTGCTAATTTGTGCCAAAAAGGTACAAACAAGGCAACTTGATATCAAAACAATTAACTCGGCACTATCCCTAACTTCTCAGTCATTTCAAGTATCGGAGTGGATGAAGGGTATGATAATTTAACTTTTCGTGTAGTGAATTTTCCGAAACAAATTTTTAACCAGTAGATATCAATATACTAATTGGAATGTCATGAGGGAATACGGATAGCTAGAGTACAAGGGCATTTTATTGGAGTCAGCATTGTCTGACAACCAAAATTTAATGAAAAATGTATTTTCAGAAAAAATCGTTTCTGAGTTTCTGATTGGTTGAATGGTTGAAAAAGATAAATTAATATTTGATTATTACTGAGACTTTATATATATATATATATATATATATATATATATATATATATATCACTCTTTTTACTGGTTACTATCGGAGTCAGACGTGATATAACAATACAGTATATTTCCCTCTCTTTACTCCGCTTTTGATTTGGATTGAGTTACAAGATAGACTATAGCATTGGGGCCCTTGCAATGTTGAGGATTCTATTTTGCACAGTGATTTAACATATTTCAGGGAATTTAAGGATAATTTGTTTTTGAGCTGTTGAGAATACAGAACTCTGTTATTGAAGCGACGATAAAAATTTTCATTTTGATTTTAGTACAATATTTCCGCGGCCATGAATTGTCTAAAAGAAAAAGAAAGCGAAGGAGCACATAAAAATTTATTTAAGCCTGCATAGTTTTTTTTCAATTCCAGGGTTGCCAATTTGTGCTGAAACGGTACAAATAATGAAACTGGATATTAAAACAATTTACTCGGCACTATCTGTAACTTCTCTGTCATTTCAAGTACCGGAGTGGATGAAGGGTATGATAATTTAACTTTTCGTGTAGTGAATTTTCCGAAACAAATTTTTAACCAGTGGATATCAATATACTAATTGGAATGTCATGAGGGAATACGGATAGCTAGAGTAAAAGGGCATTTTATTGGAGTCAGCATTGTCTGACAACCAAAATTTAATGAAAAATGTATTTTCAGAAAAAATCGTTTCTGAGTTTCTGATTGGTTGAATGGTTGAAAAAGATAAATTAATATTTGATTATTACTGAGATTTTATATATATATATATATATATATATATATCACTCTTTTTACTGGTTACTATCTGAGTCAGACGTGATATAACAATACAGTATATTTCCCTCTCTTTACTCCGCTTTTGATTTGGATTGAGTTATAAGATAGACTATAGCATTGGGGCCCTTGCAATGTTGAGGATTCTATTTTGCACAGTGATTTAACATATTTCAGGGAATTTAAGGATAATTTGTTTTTGAGCTGTTGAGAATACAGAACTGTGTTATACAAGCGACGATAAAAATTTCCATTTTGATTTTAGTACGATATTTCCGCGGTCATGAATTGACTAAAAGAAAATGAAAGCGAAGAAGCCCATAAAATTTATTTAAGCCTGCATGGTAACTTTTTCATTTCCAGTGTTGCTAATTTGTGCCAAAAAGGTACAAACAAGGCAACTTGATATCAAAACAATTAACTCGGCACTATCCCTAACTTCTCAGTCATTTCAAGTATCGGAGTGGATGAAGGGTATGATAATTTAACTTTTCGTGTAGTGAATTTTCCGAAACAAATTTTTAACCAGTAGATATCAATATACTAATTGGAATGTCATGAGGGAATACGGATAGCTAGAGTAAAAGGGCATTTTATTGGAGTCAGCATTGTCTGACAACCAAAATTTAATGAAAAATGTATTTTCAGAAAAAATCGTTTCTGAGTTTCTGATTGGTTGAATGGTTGAAAAAGATAAATTAATATTTGATTATTACTGAGACTTTATTTATATATATATATATATATATATATATATATATATATATCACTCTTTTTACTGGATACTATCTGAGTCAGACGTGATATAACAATACAGTATATTTCCCTCTCTTTACTCCGCTTTTGATTTGGATTGAGTTATAAGATAGACTATAGCATTGGGGCCCTTGCAATGTTGAGGACTCTATTTTGCACAGTGATTTAACATATTTCAGGGAATTTAAGGATAATTTGTTTTTGAGCTGTTGAGAATACAGAACTCTGTTATTGAAGCGACGATAAAAATTTCCATTTTGATTTTAGTACAATATTTCCGCGGCCATGAATTGTCTAAAAGAAAAAGAAAGCGAAGGAGCACAAAAATTTATTTAAGCCTGCATAGTGTTTTTTTTTCAATTCCAGGGTTGCCAATTTGTGCTGAAACGGTACAAATAATGAAACTGGATATTAAAACAATTTACTCGGCACTATCTGTAACTTCTCTCTCATTTCAAGTACCGGAGTGGATGAAGGGTATGATAATTTAATTTTTCGTGTAGTGAGTTTTCCGAAACAAATTTTTGTTAGGAGAAATTGATCCTCAAATCTTAAGCATTAAACCAGTAAACATCAATATTCTAATAGGAATGTCATGAGGGAATACGGATAGGTAGAGTAAAAAGCATTTTATTGGAGTCAGCATTGGCTGACAACCAAAAATCAATGAAAAATGTTTTTTCAGAAATAATCGTTTCTGATTGATTGAAAAAGATAAATTAATATTTGGCTATTAGTTTTGGGGCCCCTGCACTGTCTACTGATGCTCAGATAAGAGTTCAAGACTAGAGATATAGAACTTTAATTAGTCAGATAACCCTTAAGGTATCAGAAATAACTCTTGACGCCATAGGACCATCTTTAGATTACGTAAAAGGTGAGCTCCAGATCACGTCTTATATCGTGCGACCAGTTTTGGTTGCAAACAAAAAAGACTACACCAAAAAATAAATTACTTTACTTTTCTATGATACTATAATTAAACGATCAAGCCAAAAAACAATTGAAAATGAATTAAAAAAATCATTGACACAATCTGCAATAGCACCCTAGAGCAAAGAAGAAAATTACGAGTTAGTAAACGAAACATTATTAAAGCTGTAGAAAAAATTTGAGGAAACCCAATACCTAACATCAATGACAATCCAACGAATCTGGTACACTATATACCCGTAATACTACAGGAACGAGACCAAATCATTAAACGTTACGGATTAATCCTGACAGATGAAAAAGGAAAAAACACAATATTGTATTTTCCACAACGATTTAAACCTGGAAAGTTTATTAAAAAAACCATTTTTCACCAGACACGAAACAAAACAGGACAAAGCGCAGATAACTGCAATACCTGCAACGCCATACAAAATCGTACGAGAAACCGTAAAATTCTTATCCCGAAACAAATAAAAAACTTTTACGTCAACAACAAATTGAGAAACATTACCAATTATGAAACTTGGATAACGAAATAATAAAAAGCGACCAAACTCTAGAAGGCTCCGCTTTGGTATATCCTCTATTAAAGGATCAGGGTTTCGTATGAATTCCTCAAAGATATCTCCTCGTCTAGAAATCACTGATGCATTGAATCGGAGGAACTGTTGATTAAACGTTTGAAAGGAGCTCTGTGGTACGAACAATCGTGCTCTGACTTCATTGAGAATTTTGATCTCATGTCGAATAAAGGACTTGATAGTCTTCTCCATGTGTTTAGGATTATCGTTTGTATGGACAATGATGTGCTGGTGTTCTGTCGAGATGTCTTCGCACCATCTAAAGGATGCACTTGTTTCACTCCTGTTGGGTTCATGGTTGACGACTGCAAACTGCCAATCTGTAAACTGATCAATCCAGTGAGCTAAACCTTTGGGCTGTCGCTGTGAGGTTAAAGACAACTGAGGGTTTTCTGTTTAACGGCGTTTTCCCGAAATGGACTCGGTCGCTTGTTGGGTTGGTATTAGTAACTGAGCACTATACACAATGAAACGAAAGTTGTTTGGTGAGTTGCTTAGCATTTTGCTGAAAATTATATTGGAATGAAATCTGTTTCTTTTATAGGCTCTTTTTGTTTGCTTTTGATAAGATAGTTATAAAGATAGAAATGGATGGAAAAATCCACAGCCAATTTGGCAATGCAGGTCAAAATTTTCTACATATATAGTTTAGGGGAAAATTCCAAAGGCAACTTGTCCCAGTGGTTCATTGATATGTAACCACTGAGCCAAGTTGCCTTGTTTAAGCCTTGATTATTTCAGTTTAAATGCAAGTTGAATATGGCTCAGTCAAGTATCCATGGTTCAGTGGGTATGGCTATCAAAACAATTGATGAAATTGAAAATATTGGCCCGAGTTCGAGACTGGGTGGTTGGGATCCTATATCTGTGCGGTAGACCCCCCATTTCTCACTACTGGTATTACAAGTCGGAATTGAAACCCATCCAATACTAGCGTTTGAAAAGATGAAAGAATTATGATATGTTAAATGATGCACTGAAGCATCTCCTAGCGTTCAAGAATTCGGGTGCTCTACTTCAGTTGGAAAAAAGTCTCTTAAGGGTTGACCTCGGGAATCAAAAAAGCGATTACTTGTGTGGGATCGGAACAAGTAGTGCGAAGCAAGAAACCAAGGAGTGAGTAAGATATTCTGTCCAGTATATTCTATCGGTAAATATTGTTTCACAATTTGCGAAAGCGCGTTAAATAAGAAAACAAGGCTCCCAGTTCCGAGGCACAATTATTTGAAATTGTTTCAAAGATTGAAAACTCAATTCAAGGCGAAGAAAGATTTACCAGGAGGATAGTAATAGACAATAGCTAAAGCTCTATGTCGGCAGTAAACGTAAGGATTTTAATAAATTACGTGATCTAAAAACATAATAGGAGCACTAATAACTGAATATGAATCAGCAGGAAAAGGTCGACTATTGTCGACTATTGTCGACTATTTGTCGACTATTGATGACAAACTTTTGTGGAAATAAAGATTCAAAGAATTTTTTAAAATAAGATATCAGATTAAATGTTTGTCTTCTAAACCAACATTAATACTTTCTATCTATAAGCCAATGACCTAAAATCGTGCCTCCATACAGAGAACTGGGGGACACATAAATAGTTTTCCTACCGTAAACAACGGTTGCATTTAGATTTATAATTAAAAACTAGCGATCTCTGGGAATTCCTTAATGCAGATATGAGGACAATTTGTCATTGATGTTCATGTCTGATCGTTTCAGAGAGCTATCTGATAGGGGATTAGTTTGAGGTTTTGACTTACTCTAATTCAGTCCAAATGTTCAAAGAAATTTGGTGCTTTTCAGTAATGAACGGGAATTTCAACATTCATGACGTTTATTTTCTTTATTCGTAAGTTTTTCTTTATCGGATATTGAGCCTCAGGTTTATAAAAATTTAAAAAATTTCAAGATATTGGTAGAAGGTAATCAAATAAGAACAAAACAAAACAAAAAGATATGGGAATTTGAATTCAGTTTTTGAAGTTATCACTAAATCGACTGTGAAGGGGTTGTGCAAGATGTTAAGGTTAACTTCTTTGGAATGGCTCTACTGGTGAAGCATAGCTAAAAAAATGGTTGCCTGGGAGATTTTCAGCCAATCATTAACTTTTGCTTAATGTGCGTTTCTACGAAAAGGGCTTATTTTTATTCTGATATGCAACAATTTTTGTTACCCGATTTGCGTAAATCAAAGTATATCGAGGAACCAAACACTAATCGTCCTCCAATTAGGTCAATTCTTTCTCAATTGCTCAGTTGTAAAAAAAGCAAACAGTGCGTTTTTTTTAAGAAATCAAATGGGTGAGGCATATCGGTTGAAGAGAATTTCAAGTTCAAGATATTAAAGTAAAACAAAAACTAAAGGAAACTAAAGGAAACTAACATATTTCAGGGAAGCTGTTAGGAAATTTGCTTTTTGAGCTGTTGAGAATACAGAACTGTGTTATACAAGCGACAATAAAAATTTCCATTTTGATTTTAGTACGATATTTCCGCGGTCATGAATTGACTAAAAGAAAATGAAAGCGAAGGAGCCCATAAAATTCATTTAAGCCTGCATGGTAACTTTTTCATTTCCAGTGTTGCTAATTTGTGCCACAAAGGTACAAACAAGGCAACTTGATATCAAAACAATTAACTCGGCACTATCCCTAACTTCTCAGTCATTTCAAGTATCGGAGTGGATGAAGGGTATGATAATTTAACTTTTCGTGTAGTGAATTTTCCGAAACAAATTTTTAACCAGTAGATATCAATATACTAATTGGAATGTCATGAGGGAATACGGATAGGTAGAGTAAAAGGGCATTATATTGGAGTCAGCATTGTCTGACAACCAAAATTTAATGAAAAATGTATTTTCAGAAAAAAACGTTTCTGAGTTTCTGATTTGTTGAACGGTTGAAAAAGATAAATTAATATTTGATTATTACTGAGACTTATATATATATATATATATATATATATATATATATATATATATATATATATATATATATCACTCTTTTTACTGGTTACTATCTGAGTCAGACGTGATATAAAAATACAGTATATTTCCCTCTCTTTACTCCGCTTTTGATTTGGATTGAGTTATAAGATAGACTATAGCATTGGGGCCCTTGCAATGTTGAGGATTCTATTTTGCACAGTGATTTAACATATTTCAGGGAATTTAAGGATAATTTGTTTTTGAGCTGTTGAGAATACAGAACTCTGTTATTGAAGCGACGATAAAAATTTCCATTTTGATTTTAGTACAATATTTCCGCGGCCATGAATTGTCTAAAAGAAAATGAAAGCGAAGGAGCACATAAAAATTTATTTAAGCCTGCATAGTGTTTTTTTTTCAATTCCAGGGTTGCCAATTTGTGCTGAAACGGTACAAATAATGAAACTGGATATTAAAACAATTTACTCGGCACTATCTGTAACTTCTCTGTCATTTCAAGTACCGGAGTGGATGAAGGGTATGATAATTTAATTTTTCGTGTAGTGAGTTTTCCGAAACAAATTTTTGTTAGGAGAAATTGATCCTCAAATCTTAAGCATTTAACCAGTAAACATCAATATTCTAATAGGAATGTCATG
Source organism: Convolutriloba macropyga (assembly GCF_964194025.1). Lineage (NCBI taxonomy): Eukaryota > Metazoa > Xenacoelomorpha > Acoela > Convolutidae > Convolutriloba > Convolutriloba macropyga. The sequence goes on from NC_134469.1 coordinate 34,952,254, forward strand.
AGGGAATACGGATAGGTAGAGTAAAAAGGCATTTTATTGGAGTCAGCATTGGCTGACAACCAAAAATCAATGAAAAATGTTTTTTCAGAAATAATCGTTTCTGATTGATTGAAAAAGATAAATAAATATTTGACTATTAGTTTTGGGGCCCCTGCACTGTCTACTGATGCTCAGATAAGAGTTCAAGACTAGAGATATAGAACTTTAATAAGTCAGATAAGCCTTAAGGTATCAGAAATAACTCTTGACGCCATAGGACCATCTTTAGATTACGTAAAAGGTGAGCTCCAGATCACGTCTTATATCGTGCGACCAGTTTTGGTTGCAAACAAAAAAGACTACACCAAAAAATAAATTACTTTACTTTTCTATGATTCTATAATTAAACGATCAAGCCAAAAAACAATTGAAAATGAATTAAAAAAATCATTGACACAATCTGCAATAGCACCCTAGTGCAAAGAAGAAAATTACGAGTTAGTAAACGAAACATAATTAAAGCTGTAGAAAAAATTTGAGGAAACCCAATACCTAACATCAATGACAATCCAACGAATCTGGTACACTATATACCGGTAATACTACAGGAACGAGACCAAATCATTAAACGTTACGGATTAATCCTGACAGATGAAAAAGGAAAAAACACAATATTGTATTTTCCACAACGATTTAAACCTGGAAAGTTTATTAAAAAAACCATTTTTCACCAGACACGAAACAAAACAGGACAAAGCGCAGATAACTGCAATACCTGCAACGCCATACAAAATCGTACGAGAAACCGTTAAATTCTTATCCCGAAACAAATAAAAAAACTTTTACGTCAACAACAAATTGAGAAACATTACCAATTATGAAACTTGGATAACGAAATAATAAAAAGCGACCAAACTCTAGAAGAGTCAAACGACAAATCCAATTAGTATCAGAATTTACTATCCTATTCTGGTTAGACAATGTTAAACATATTTAGGTAAAAAGACATCACGCGACTTAATTTGAATTGGTTCAACGTACATGCCTCGCCAGCTAATTGCTTCAAGTTTTGATTCAATCTCTAGGTTACTGAAGAAATCAGGTTTAGTTCAGGATCGAGTTGTCCGGTGTTTTTGATAAAACATCAACATCAATTTAGTCGACTGGTAGTCTTTCAGCGATTCCCATTTTTCGTCTGAATCGGTTAGAGATAGTCCGCAGGTAGATGTTTTTCCCGGGACGTGTCTCAAAAGCAAATTGAAATTAATAAGGTGATCAACTACTGTCTAAAGTGGTGAGGGTATTGTGTTAGCTTGAACACAGCGTGCCAATGCTTGGTTGTCAGTCAAAATTAGTATAGGTTGGGCTACACCCCAAGCAATGAGGCCCAAAATGTCCCAGCCATAGTGAGCTCCCCTGACCTCTTCAGCGTAAATTGACAGCGTAAGAATGTACGGAAAAATTTTATCCCAAATACACTGGTGCGTACTGGAATTGGTTTTCAGTCTGGCAAAAATCTATCAATATAACGCACCCTGCTGCATAGAATGACGCATCTGCCATTCCGAAATATTGATTTTTTGTCAGCTGTATTCGAGGTTTGTAAGCTGTGCTTGTAAGTTGTGTTCGAGGTTGGATATGAGCTTCTGGAGAATTTCTTCGCGTTCATATGCTGATTTGAAATCCGTTTCATTCCAGAGGTTGATGAAAAGGCAGTAGATTCCGCAAATTCAGAAAAACCCAAACGATCCAACCATGAGTTTCATTTGTTTTTTTTGGAAATTTCAAAATCTGTCTATCTTCCATTCATTTGATGTTTTTGTTTCGCCTGAGATTGTCATCCCAAAAATTTGCGAGCAAGCTCTAAAGTTGCAAGGTTCGACATGCAAAGTTGAATTCAAGAAATTGTACTTATTGTTGGTCAACCATGCGTAGTATGAAGTATCCTGACTTCCTCCATCTTGCAGAAAAAGTTTTTGCCTTCAAAGTGGTCTTGCATCTAGTATGGTTGAAATTGGAAATTATTTTAATGATAATTGTTTCTGAACAGATGGTTTAATTTTCCAAGATCTATGTAATCTGTTTGCCAGATGGTTTCCATTGCGCGAAGATGGGTGAAAATTTGAAAATAGCAGGGTAGTTATTATGCCATAACATTGAAGCAATGCTAATTCGAGTAGGAGCACTTCTTGCAATTGGATTGCAAGTGGTGAACTTTGAGTATATAAACAGGGCGGTTATGTTCCGGAATTCGACTTATGAGAGTCTTTAACTCCGATATTCAGTCTGTGCCTCGCAAAAATTTTGTTACGTTCCACTACAAGTTCTTCCATTTGTCTTTTTGATTCACCGTAACGGACATGTTCTGCTGGCTAAAATTTCTGATTTTTTTCCTACTTTCTTCATCTTGATTGGGATCCAATGCCTCTGCCTCTTAGAATTCGATTAGTGAATCCTATATTCACTTTTCAAGTCCCTCCAGACCATTTCGATCACCTCAGGACTCATATGTTGGGAACTAGAATCTGTTAATTTGTGTATCAGTTGGCAGGTTACATTGTTTAATGCTATAAAGAATTAGCGGTTGCTTACGTTTTGTGTTTTTTTAAGGCTCCAGTAGCATAAAGTAGGATGCTTGTTCGGCTGTTAACTTACCAATTTTGTTCCTGCTTTTAGGTGTTTTAATTAAAAGCGACGGGACAGTCCGAAAACTCCACAAGCGCTATCTGGTAGCTTGTCTGACTAGTGGTTGGCAACTTAGTTTCTGAGTCAACAGGTGCATCTACCTTGATCATTGGATGGATCTTTTTATCGACTCCTGAGATCATAGACAAGAGTCAGTACAAAACTGAAATCTGGCAAATATAGCAATCGTTTTCTAGAGTTAATAGTCACTTGTGGTAAAGAAATTGACAACGAGGATTACTCCGCTCAGGGATTTCAAAATCGTGAACCTGTCTTTGGGGTACAACGGTCCTAAAGTAAATCTCATTTTTAAAAAATTGGTTCCGTTGTTGCTACTACTGCTTTTGAAGGAGGAGCTGGAAGCTTCGCTCTCACATTTCGTAGTTTCTTTAGTTTGTTCAAAAAGAGGAGGAGGTAGGCAACTGGCAAAAGCGCCAGTATCTATTGCTTCACCAAAAAGGTGATTGAAATGAAAAGAGATTAGAAAAAGGGATGAAGTTTCTTCGTCAGAATTCAAGCTTACATTACCGGGCTGTAGAGCATGCAACGGCGCCGAAAATTTTCGATTGGCAGAAAGACAGATTTGCTCCCATGTTGGATGGTTCTCTGCTAATAATCTTTTTGCATATGTCCTGCTTTCCACACTGACTGCGAATGATACTTCCTGGTGTCTGCAATCTGTTTCGGTTGAACAACAAATACTTCACCCAACCTCTGCAAGTCTGTCAAGAAACTATCTGCATCTTCGTTTGTAGGATCAAAATTTTTTTGTTCAAATCGAACTCGAGATTGCGCTAAATATCTGCTCCTGCATACCAATCTCGAGCATTGCAACGACTAATCAAGTTTATCTTGTTGGGTTTGAGTCAAGCCAAGCTAGAAACTCGAATTTGTGCCATACAGGTGAAGATGAACATTTCAGCAATGTTGACTATCTGCTCTTGGAGTTCTCGCCACTGCCGAGCTTGCGCGAAACAATCTTTCGAACTGAGTTTTAATTATAATGTGTAGTACACTCGTCGTTTGCTGTGGTGTTGTTGCCATAATCAAAAACAATGTTTCTAAATGAAAGCAAAGTAAATTTTGTACTTCACGAATTAAATCAAAAGAACCAAATATTTGTTAGAAAAAGCAAAGGTTTAAACAAAAAATGGAAGCACATTTTCTGGGTGAAAATTCTTCTCCAATTTAAAAAAGAACGCTTTAGAAACTTGTCAGTTGCCATCTCATAAAGTTGTTTCATTTCCACTGTTTTTCACTCTTTCCAACTATTTCCATAAATATAAGTATGGAAAAACAAAATATTTCTACCAACCACGAAAGGAACGAAATGCCTCATAAACCATATATTATATCTTAACCATATAACTTAACCATAAAATTGAAGAAAAAATTCGTAATCAATTTGACCCGATTGGATTAATAGGACATTTATTATTGATCTAGACATGGTGAGCAACATTAGTGATGTTTACTGGGGATCATATTAGTGGCAGTTGTAGCACAAATGTTATATAACTGATAAACAAACATTGAAGAACTCTGAACCAAAGCATAAACCGACTAAAGTCGGAAAAATTGCTCTCGAATGACAGGCGGGGGCATAAATTATGGGTGCAAAAACATCAGACGAAGAAAGGGTCGAACCCCCACCTCCTGAGACTAATTACTTCACCACGACAAAGCCATTATCCACTCAGCTATCAGGGCCTTGTCATCGCATCTCTAACAGTCAATTGACAAACTTTATTTCGGAGTGAGAGCAATTGAAATCACTCAAAAATCAAGAAGTGCGTGAAAAAGTCACTTGAGAAGTCAAAGATTATTCTAGAAGAAAAGCGCAAAACCGGACACACACGTTTACAATAATTGCTTCTCATTCGAGAGCAATTAATAATGCTACTAATTTTTTTACCTACAAAATACATTAAGTATACACCATTGTACATTTAAATACAAATAGTAGCACTAACCACATTTATACGTGAAGAGATCATTGCAGTTGTAGCTGGGGATGGTAGCGCCCGGCTGAGCAAATAGGGTAGGCATCCTTGTCCACTTGGATTCAGTTTCATCTCCATGTTCATCTAGCGCTCTCTTATCCTTCCTTAGTACCTTGTAGTTTTGCGGCGACCAAATTCGAACCTTGTGCTTGATCGTAAATTGGGGACTCTTTACAACTCCTGCATTGTTGGTTAGCTCTTGTACTTTCTCATCGAATTTCTTTTTGACATCAATCAAGGGTTGAACCCAATGCTCAAGACTCCTTTGCTTCATTTCTTCACTTTCCTTTTTTAGCTCGAGCTCTAACTGCTCTCGTTTTTCTCTAATCATTGGCAGTCTCCAGTGTTTTGTACGCGATTTGATTGGATGGTTTCTTCGCAATTCCGATTCATAGTTCTCCATCGCTGCGCATATTTCTTTCCTCCGTTTTGCCTCAAATATATCGGCTTCGTTGTTGGTTTTAAAATTATCCATAAGCAGCGTGGGCAGGCTTTCATCTATTTCCTTCAGCACGAGAGACTAAATATCAAAAAAAATACGGATTGTATTGAAACGAGAACAGTGAAAGAGCTCAAAACCATAATGATAAAGAGTGTCGAAAAGCAGTAGTCTAATTTAGCGAGCGAAAAATACAAGAGTACGAGATTTTGAATTACATTTGTGTTATCGATCCCTTATTGGTGAAAGAAGTAAAGGACTGAAATTAAAAAAGTACGTTCGTCTATAAGAAAAAGACGAAACCCCACTAACTACTCATGTGCTATAATTTTTAAACTCAGCAAGACAGTATAATGAAAGTGTACGCCAATAATTGTAACTTATTTTCTTCAACCTCCGCCATTTTAAAGTTGACCCTAGTTGGACTCCTTTTACAGCCTTAAAGTATAAAGAGTTAGGGCTACCTATTTCTGTGCGCAAAGCAGACACAGAAAAACAGTAACGACAAGCTTTAATTATAACGGTATTACGGTAAACACGGTACATAACACCGGAGTCAATAGATGAGATATACACATGGTGTAGCTATCTAATAGACTCACTAGAGTTATTTCTGCATGTTCTATATAAAAGAGAATAGAATCTTCTCGGTCTCTGATTGGTGGAGGACACAATTCTGTAATTCTGTCTGCTGCATCCATCGGGGTTGAGTTTTCATCCGAATTTGTAGAATTTAGCTGAAATACGTTAAATGCGTTGGTTCGTTGAGTGATAAAGTCGGTGACTAGAGTCGTCATTGAGAGTCCTTGCCAAGTGAAGTGCGTGACTAGACTCGTCAGTAAGCGGCTCTCATCCAGTCGGTTGCAGAGTCAGTAAGGGTGCCAGTTACAGGGTATGCTGGCCAGTGACGTCAATCCTGTTGTAGTATCCAGCTATCTCCCAATGTCATGTAGCGAGGATTTGTTCCCAGCTGGACGGACAGCTGTAATTTGTAGTCTCTATCGGTGGTTTAAAGGGATTTCAATTCATCTGTTTTTAGTACGGTTTCGTTCCCATCGGATTTAACAACTTACTTTTTGGTTAGAATCAAACTTAAGTTACTGTGAGCAACTTAATCCTTTAAACTTTATGAGTTTAATTCCTTCTGTGTAAAGTTCCAAACAAAGAAAAGATGAAAAAGAAAATTGTTCCTAATTCTTCAATTGGGAGGAGTAATAAATATATGATATAATATGAACAAACTAAAGCATAGAAAGTTTTGTGAGATCTGTGAATCTCGGAAACGGGGCAGTGACTCGAAGAGGTGGGACTGTGGTCCACTAGCGGCGCTCAAACTCGAAACCGGGAGCTCGATTGTCAGGGTCCCGGAAGAATTTGAGAAATTCTTGATCCCTGGCAAGACAAGCAGCAAGAGCCCGTGGAAAGAGATCGATGTTGCAGTGTGCGTGCATGGCAAGGAGATGGTTGAGTATCTTAATTTCCTCCTGCGGTGGCTCTCTGTCTTCCAACTTGTCGGTGACCCAATCACGGTAGAGGATGAGGTTAAATGTATGGCCGTACATACATTTTGGAACACTTCCTTCTACACATCACAGCTTTTCGATGGGTACCGGGAACGGCCGATGGGTACTCGTGAAAAGGGGAACAAAGAGATAGTGCCTTCGAATCGGGTTGAAATTTCTCATGTTCCTTTGCAATATCTCGGTTCAATAAAATGAGTAGTTGAGGTAGTACGGGGACGTAATTTTTGTGTTCACTTACTGCAAACGTGAGCTGAAATGTGTTATTAAAGTGATGATGGACAAAGAGGTAATAGTGGAAGCTGAGGGGCCGATTAGTCACGTCCATCTTTGTTGTACGCAGGAATCCAAACTGTAGGTAAAAAGGGTCGTACTTCTGGTACACATGATAGGGAGTCACGTCTCGTTTGAACACCGCGTTCACGTAATTATTTGCGCGGTCAGCCAACGGAAAGAAGTACTTTGATGTATGCCGTGAATCTGGAGTTCATCGGAAAGTGTGCACAGTCGAGAGGAAGCTCCTTGTTGCGGCCCTCTTCCGGGTACTCGTTATGAAGCTGAGAAATGGTACATTGCTGAGGTCGGTTTGAGGGTGTGCTACATGGTTGATCCTCTCCGGATCATGGATGTCGGGTTCTTATTTAGTCCCGAGTGTTTGCTAATTGGTGGAAGTGGTGGAACGTGGTCGGCCTGTGGTATGTGCTTTGTGTTGACACAAAGGGACTCGGCTTCTGTTGCCTTGATGAGGGCTGTGAGCCTCTAGGAGGGCTGTAAGTTGGTCGATGAGAACTCGTGGACGACTGTGGCGTCCGGATTGGTGAAATTCTGACAGGTGAATTTTCGTGCTGTGTTGGGCGAGGACGTCTTCTGGGTGAAGGGTCAGTGCAAGTGCCAGGTTAGTTGACCGATTGCACTGGTGGCACTTACTGGGGTGGATGGATCAGCGGCTGTGAACTCGTTTGTGCAATGCGGACCCAACCAGATTAGGCCTAGTTTTTCACCATCTTCTCGCGTCGAGCATAGTGATTGCTCGGTGGCAACCTCCTCAGCCCGGGACTGTATCTGGGATGTTTCCTGCTGGCCTGTGATAAGCGGCTCTTGTGACGAGGTTGCCGACTCGGGCATTCTCGTCGGTTCCGGGGAGTTAGTGTCACTCCCAATAAAGAGCGGGATTACGCCAGCTCCGAACGGAGAACAGGAGGTTGCGGCTGAAGGCACAGGGCAGAGGGTTCACCCACGAATACGTGGCAGAGCACAGGCTGTGGTGATGCGAGCGCCTTCGTGAAGAACGCAGGAGTTTGCATCTAACACACTGGTTTAAGCCATTGCTAAGGTTGTGAGGTGAGAATATTGTCGACATCCAGCATGAGGTCGAACGCTGTGGGTTCGACGCTCGGAGGGTTTGGGGATCCCTCAGTGCGAGTGGCCGCGAGTTGGGTGACATCTGTGGGGTCACTGAAAGCAAAGGAAAATTTTAAGCGAGTACTTGGTAAAATGAGAATAAGATCCTCGGGAATTTTGTGATAGTCAGGATCTTAATCAAAGCAGCCTTGTGATAGATACAGCCTGTAAGCGTTTTCTTTTACATGGGGTAAAAGATTCAAAGTACAAAGATTTTACGTCTGGTTTGTGTTGGGATTCAATAGGGAGTTCATCACAATCATAAATTGATGTGGGAAGAGTCGATGCTCTACGTTTAGAATTAGAGTTATTATGTTCGAGGGGACAAAAATTTATCGTAGAAGTTTTCAAACTTTTTATGTCATAGATTCAATTCAATTTGTGAATGTGTGTGCTTTCTATTTGTGAGTTTCTTGTTTGTCTCTTTTGGGATGGTGGTGTATTAATATTTGAATCTGTTTGTAATACATGAGAGAATCGGTGAAAATTTTCCGATAAGCCTGATGTAATTATCTTAGCCAATGTGATATTGGGTACTAAAAAACTTTTCAGATAATAGGCTCTAAAAGTGCTATGAAATAGGCCAAAGAGCTATTGTAAAAAAATAAACACTGTCCATGCAATAGCTATTTCCTTAATTACGTACCATGGATATCCAAAGACTGCGATAGGAGAGTCTTTTAAATAATTTCCGTTAATTAAATCATGCCAGTCAAGGCGGGGAAGTGTAAATTCTTTGCCGTTTATTAAAATTTTATTAAAGTAGTCTGTATTGTTTTTGTAATTGTGAATAGTGTGCTTGTAATTGTTCTCGTTGGCAAGATCTGCAAACTACACAGCTTGTGCTAGATCAAATTTCTTTGCGTTGTCGTCAATTAATTGGTTAAATTTCATTTTGTCGATGGAATTTTCCCAGTCATTTTGGCTAAATATGCTAACTTTTGTGTGCTGAAATTAATTCGTGTTAAGCAGCGTTGTATTTCATCGGGCGTGAATACTTTTACATCCTTTCCCGACTTAATTGAATATAAATTTAGCAGATATGAGTCATGATCATCCGAGTCAAGCGTGACTTACTGATCAAAATTATCAGCTTTACATGGCGATTTTACCGATCATGGAAATTTCTTGCGTGTAACAGTCTACGAATTACACTTAATTTCGGTTTACAAAAATGGATATTCGTTTGAAGGATTGATTTTCAAACGCATACAGGGGGACAAACTTTTGCACTGAAAGACTGATATCACATTTGAGCTTTTTAGTGTGGCAAATGTGTTTCCGTTACCAGTGATTATATAGCCTACAAACTTTTGTGTTAGTAAACTGAAAGCTGTTTGTTTCGGATTTCTATCGAGACCACATAAACTTATAAATTGACATACTTGTGCGGTCCATTTCTAAGAGTACTTGGCTAATTGCATAGTCGATGTTGGCGTCTATTTTTACATTAGGGAGTACTGCGCGAGCAAATTTTGCCTTTTGAAAAGTTCGTACTATTCAGACATACGATAACCTTTTGACTCATGTGGTATAACGTAACCATTTCGAGTATTAGCTTTCGTGTACGGTGACACGGGTGGCGGTACATTTGGTATTGTTGTGTGTACGTTTTTAATTTCTCATGAGGGTTAGCCTGCAGCAAAATTAATGCCTGTAAAATTAAAGCCTAAATTAAATCTTGTAACTGTGTCGCGTAGTATGCGCGATCTGCATTTGTGTAATGGTTTAGTGATTACTTTGCATATAGATAGTGCAGATTCATCATACAAGTAGTCTTGAAAGCATCTTGTATACATGTGGACATTATGTTTACGCCCAGTGTTTGTTTCGTTGTTCGGTAATATTTCATTAAAATAATTTTTTCTGAAATTTGATCAGTCGGGCCTGTGATCATCCGTCGAAAATTTGAGTGATCATTCGCCTCCCAAATGACTGTTGCTTCAACTGCGTGGTTTGGGCGAGAGTACCCCGTTTTATTGTTACATTTAAGTCTAATAGTAAATTAATTCTGCTTGTAAATCCAGAGTGAGCGTGAAATTGTTTAGTTGAAGTGGCCATCCTATTGAATGGATGTCCAGATATCCGTAGGTGGGATTGATCCTGGGGCAGTTTGCCCATGGATTATCCGTTGGGTTCGGAAAGCAATTATGGTCTCTGGGGTTGTAGACAAGATTAACGTGCTGATAACTAAAGGCATTAAACCGATCATGCCGGAATCTTCTTTGTTTTACTTCAATATTTCATTGCCAAAGAGGATCATGGAGAAGATTAAGCTGTATTAGTGGTGTTGCATAGTGATGTTTATTTACCACAACCCTCGCAAGTTTTGTACAACTTCTGTTAAATTGCGTTTAAATTTCTGTTGGAAAGAAAGGTCTTCCCATATTGTTAGCAAACCAGTTATCGTGATCAAATCTGTAGCCTCTTTTAAGCAGTATTTTATGGTAAAAGCTTTTGTTTTCGCTGAGTTTTGCACATAGGGCAAATGCGCATATCTGATTTGTTCTAATTTCGGAAAATATTTAGCGTTGTGCGCGTGGAATTTGCCTTACATTCACCAATTTCATTGAGCTTATAGTACTGCATATTTGTGATATGTTGTGGAGAGCAGTCATAGTGTGTTACGATAAGATCTTCTATCTCAGATTGAGGAGCTGATATGTTTTGTCTCTCAATAGTGATTGGTTGCTTTAGAGGTAGTGAAAATGAATAGAAGAAATTAGTGAGCAATATGATTAAATTTGTCTAGGAAATGTGAAAGATAAGGCTGGGTGAGGATTATAGAATACGAAATAGACTGCTGGGTTTTTAGTATATCTCATAGTGAATTTCTTGGCAAATGAACGGAGAAGGGTTTGTTTTCACTCTGAAAATTGGTGGAGCGGCTTTTTGAGGGTGAAAGATTTCACCTTTGCCTTGTTCTACAACTTGCCTTGTTCTAGAGGGTGAAAGATTTCACCTTTGCCTTGTTCTACAATTTGCCTTGTTCTACAACAATTTGAACTTATGTTATTTTGGGTTGCATTAGCAAGTCGTGTGGTTTTTGTTTTTGCACTGGAGTAATTTTATATGATTTCGTTATTCTTTGTTTAGCCGAATTATGTAATTATTCCCCGTTATTATGGTCTCCGAATAGGAGCGTCGGTGGACTACAAGCTCTGGGTCTATATTCAAGGGCAGGGTGGGGTAGGTAGGTGTCGTATCTGGCTGTTTTTCAATACACTGGAGTGTTGATCTAGATCAGTTGTTGGTGAATTTGAGCTTCGAGTAATTAATTTCGGGGTTCAATGGAATCTTAGTGGCAAAGGGCTTTGGAAAGATGGTGAGACATAAACAATATTTAATTAATGGTTCCACTGAGCTCGAGAAAGTAGTCTTTCTATATTTCATAATGGTCCCTGTGTAGAATTAAAGGGACTACTCGCTATTTGCCAAGGAGTTGGCGACGAAAAGTGTGAAATTAGAAGATGTGAACCAGAAGAGTCGTTTGAAACGTGACTAACGTTTTGTGGAAATTGGTTTATCGGGGTTACAGAATGTATCAGTTGGTAGATCTGAGCATGGAGTTTTTGAAGTGTTAGCAAAGTTAATTGGTGATGGTGAGTTAGAGTAGTTTCTTAGATCTGATTGTGGTGCTCGCGTCGGAGCAGGTATTAAGGGGGTTTGAGGCAACGTTTTGTTAGAGCTTTGAAAGCCTATGTACGACAGTAAAGTTTTTGCGTTTATTTGCAGTTGTGTTGGCGTTTGGTGTATTTGCGTTTCACTCTCATAGGTGGTAGTGTCTTATTGCTTGAGGGAGAGTGTCCAGTAGGACGAGGTCTATCTGCAGATTTGGTAGAAGTTAAAGAGTGAAGGGGGATCTTCCATTCCTTGAGCTTGTTATTTTTCATTCAAGAGTTCAAATAATGACCTTTTGGTCCTGGGACTGGTAAAGCACTGCGATGTGTTTGGTGGAAAATTAGGGGTCGCAAATGTAGAATTAATTTTTGTCCAAAATTTGGACAAATAATAGAATAGAATATTTCATGAGTATGAGACGATACAAAAATTGACAGATTAAATGTGATATAAAAGCTCTGATTTCTGCGATAGGAGATTCTGGCGGAGGACAAAACGTTGGTAGATGACATCTAAAAAACTCAGAAGAAAAAGTTCCTAAAAGTTTGTCAAGTGTAAATCTTCTCCCCTCAAAAGAGAAATTATATGTGGATATTTAATTTCATTGAATTGGAGCTAGTCATTGCAGCGAGTGTCTTTAAAGTACTTGATATATGAGGCTGGGATAGCGTTGAGAATTAGACTATACACTAGGTCTGCGTAAAGTAGTTCTGAGAGTTTTGGGGTAGCTTGTGGCAGGAAAAACGGAAGATAGAACAGTGCAATGTCTTCGTTGTGGTACTTCCTGATACAAAAAATCCACTAAGAGCAGACCTCTTAACGTTGAAAAAATGGGAGTTCTGTCGAATAATATCTATAGCCTTTGGTCAGAGGTATTGTGCATACCTGTAACACTTGTCGAGATTGTAGTTGTTTTTCAAGGCAGTGGACTGAAAAACTTGATTGCGTAGGAGAGAGCTGCTGTGAGCTCGTGTTTGTTTGAGGTGGAGACTGTGCTCTTTTGCTTGTTGCTTAAGTTCACTTGCTGCTGTAGGCAAGTGAGAGAGTTGTAGATTAGAGACTGTTCGAGAGTTGAAAGTTGTCTGTACTGTCACAAGTTTCCTCGGAATTAAAAATTTTGAAAAAGAACTATTGTGAGTTCTTAATAATTGAGAGGTTAATAAGAGAAAGAAATGAGCGATTTGATTTTCGAGAACAAAAATGAGAGAGTTGAAAAGTTAGAACGAGAGAGTTACAGTATAGAAATTAGAGTTGGAATTAAGCGTTAGAAAAATAACGTACAGTTAGAGGTTAGAGTTCAGGTAGAGTTCTGTTAAAGCAAAAGAAAAAGAGCTGAGGGAGACAACTGAGTGCCGCGCGAGAAAGTGAAATGCTTTTAGTCGATGCAATTCGGGCTTACTGCAACTTTCGTGGGTAAAAAAAAGATACCGAGTCATAGGATAATTTAATGGAGATGAGGGGTTTTTCCCATACCTATTCGTGGGGCAGCTGTCAACTTAATTTTTGGTTAATTTCTCTTCTTTTATATCTACTGTTAATGAACGGGTTTTCCCTTTTTCCATTTCCTGATGGAGGGCATTTTGTTGTTCTGCTAAGATAGCATATGATACATTATTTCCCAAGTGTGGGCATTGTTTATTTTTCCTACTGTTTTATCCCACTGAAGGTTATTGTATGGGGGTGAAGGAACTATCTGAGTTCCTTTCCCCGTTTTGGAGAAATACACTATTGTATTTAGTTTCTATTTATGGAGAATCTTCTGTGTTGTGCAATGTTATGTTCAGCTAAATACTGGGAGTGTGATTACGGAAGTGAAAATTTCATGTACTTGCAGTTTGCATCTGTGTACATTTGTAAGTTGCTGTGCGTTAAGCAGAAATATTGGACTGTGGTAAAAAAGACTATGGTTGCTTTCGTAAGCGAACATCTCTGTCATTATCGTTTTCCGGGTTAGGCTTAGCTGGTCTAGACTTGTCATTTTTATACAGGGAAAAACTTCTGTATTTGATGATGTCAGGGCCAACTCGATTAAACAAAACGGATTTAGACTTTGTGATGGTCGGTTGTTGTGGTTGTAGTCGTAAAAGAGTGTTCGGAGAAATAATTTTCCATTTGTTCTTGAACAAAGAGGTCTTTCGGGTAATAGGGGACAATATTGATTTTATGGCGAACTATTTGTTCACTGGAGAAGTCCTCTAGTCTATACGTTACTAGTGTGTGAGCAATAATTATGAGTACATATGAATTAATTTTGAGTGGTAAAGCTGTGACAAAACGACGCTTACTAAACGACCCGAGATTTTTATTTTGGTTCAATTAGATTAGAAGTTTGTTATAGACATCAGAGTGTGGGTTTTCTCTATTAAGAAACCATGTAACTTTTTTCACAACTTCTTGATTCGGGGGTGGTGGGAAAGATGGTCTGCATGATTGTGTTTCGGGACTGAGTTACACTGAATTTTCCATTGGTTTACAATTTCCCATATAATCTGTAGTGGACATAACGTTTAACATTATTTGTTTAAGGTTTTATACATTTTTTTGTTACGCTGGTTACAATTTCCTACGGGGATAGTCTTATATTTGTACAAACGTGTGGGTTAGAAGCATAAAGGAAAAATTTTGTGTAGCCATGTATATTAATGTGTATCTAAGACAGTACGTAAAAATGTGTTTGTTGTCTATTGCTATTTTCGACTAAGCCGTTTGACCACGGAGCGTAAGGCGTACTTGGTTCAAATTGTACATTGTATATGAGACAGAAATGTTTAAATTAGCCTTTACCCTTTTCAATTACATTGTCCGTGACACCGTTATCTTGAATTCCGAACCTTCCGATACAGTGATCAAACAATACCTTAAGTGCATTAGCTGCGTCATTTCTTGGTGATGGTTGTGAAACTATAAAACGTGAGAAAGCGTCGATTATTACATGAATGTAAGAACCGCCCTCTGCTGCGGGTGCGATTGGGCCTTTTGTGCCCATTGAGATAATTTGTTTAAAGTATGGTGACCATTCCAAAAATGGCTGTGGTAGAGTAATTAGGAGGTTTGGCATTGTCTTGGCATTTTAAGCAATCTAGTATGAGGATTGGTACCGAAGTTTTAAGATGGGAAATAGTTTCCTCTTTTTTTCCTAAGTTTTGTCATAAATGAGTGGCCTGAGATAGTGGGTGTGTGCTATATAACATGCAGTCAAAAGTAGGGAAAGAGGTATACAGATTTTTGATGGTTGTTGCTTGTAATATAAGAGCTGATTTGACTCATTTTTACCTAAGTCGTGAAAACAACGGTAGTAGTGTACGAGTCCCTTGTTTGTCCTCATTGTCAGTGTTGGTGTTATGGGGCTTTTTTTTAGATTTTCCAAAGTATAATTTGGCGGAGTACCGGGTCTTGTTGTTGATTTACAGTAAAAATTGGTTCTGTTATCTGTTTGTTCTGAGAAAAAATAATTACAAATTTCTGGTGATTTATGTATGAATCGTCGATTCCAGGGAGCGAGAATTTCATTATGTGATTTTTTATTGTGTAGTCTGCTTGTTGGACAGCATGTGTGAGAACTTCTGTCTCATAAAGTTCATATTTAGGGTAATATCCGTTTGTTGTATTACAGGGTAAAGTTCGCTATTAGTGTTTTTTAATCGAGCAGTTAAGTGGGTTTGTATTGTTTCTAATGGTTGTGCTTGTACAAAATATTCCGTGTAGGAGACCTGTATGAATGTCTTCCATTCTAATTCTACTTTAAAGTATCTTTTATTTTTAGATATAAAGGAAAGTGTGGTAAATCTTGTGTTTGTTCTGTAACAACAGTGTTAATATATTCTTTTGAAACGGAGTAACAGCAAGGTAGGGAGAACAATTTTGGTTGTTCGTCATGTACAACTTCATCGTTTCTGGTATCTCTACTGTTTTGAGACGGTGGTCATCATGTGTAGAAGTTAATAAAGGCCGACTTAGAAAGTATGGACGTGACCGAGTTTTCCTTCCCGTCCGAACAATGTTTAGGTTTAGAAAATTAATTAAAATGGGTTCAAACTTGTAAACTCTGAGGTTGTTTTGTTTTTCTGTGTGAACAGAAAGAATTGGTTTATGAGCTGTACATAAGATAATAGGGCGTCGTGACCCTTGCATTAGGATTTCATATTCC
This sequence comes from Convolutriloba macropyga, assembly GCF_964194025.1. Classification (NCBI taxonomy): domain Eukaryota; kingdom Metazoa; phylum Xenacoelomorpha; order Acoela; family Convolutidae; genus Convolutriloba; species Convolutriloba macropyga. Next base: position 34,968,049 of record NC_134469.1, read on the forward strand.
GAAAGTGCATAGACTATTGCTGAGCATTCTCTCAATATAGTCCAATATAGCCATGACTCAAGTGGTATAAAGGTTCATTTATTTTTCTTTAATGTTGAACGATTTATTAGGATTGCGTTTCCTGTGACTAAGACTAAGTGTACGAAAAGTTATAGTAAGTCTACTTCGCGCGCAGAAATAAGTAGCCCTAACTCTTTATACTTTAAAGCTGTAAAAGGAGCAGTGAGTTAACAAACTCTAGCCATTAAGAGAACTCATAAAAACACAACCCAAATGCCTTACAGAACACAACCCATATTACGGTGAATATGGTACATAACACCGGAGTCAATAGAGATATACACACAGTGTAGCTATCTAACAGACTGACTATTGTTAGTTGTGCATGCGCTATATAAAAGAGAATAGAGTCTTCTCAGTCTCTGATTGGGAGGATGCACATTCTGTATTTCCGTCTGCTAAAATTTCGAATTTCCAGGATATGCTGCTCTCTTTAGAGGTATCTAGCACAAATTACCTTCTCAATCAGGTGCAAGAACTTGTCACAGTAAGCAGCTCTGATCTTTTCATTGACCAGCTTCTGAAGATCACTTGGCTTCATTGCCTCCGATATGAAAGAGGAAGTCTCGCTTACCCCATCACCCCCACACTCGATTACGTCGTTCAAATTCGAGTGTGATTCCGCATGCTTCATCACCAAATCGTACTTCATGTCAATCGTATACAAATGCTCCATATCTGTCATTTCGTCAATCAAACGCTTCAATTCCTCTGTGACTTTCTTCCAAGTATCTGGATTGTACAAGAGTCCTGGAAATTCAGAATCATACGGACCCAAGTTCTGCATTATCAACTCAATGTTCAGCAGATGAACCGAATCTGGGAACTCTGTGTAATCGTGCCGCATTCGACCAGTGTTCCCCTGGTAGAATTTTTCGATAGTCAAACTCATGTTGTGCAACGCCTCAGTATCATTTAACGTGATGTACTGAGTTACTTCAATCATCCACGAAGGCAAGTTTCCCAGGGAAAGCGTCTTGTTTACATAAGGCAGGCCGACAACCGAATCGACCAACTTCCATAGACCGGACTTGACTCCTCTGTACGCGTGGTGCAGACAGAACAAGCCTTTTCCGGCAATTCTGTGCTTCGACTGGATCACAATTAGGCTGAAATGGAACCAAATGAGGATTTAAAGAGACAATAGATGATTTCCTAGCATTAATTCAGATTTGTACCGATAAAGGGTAAAGAAAACTTCGATATTATTTGAAAATTTTCAAGATCTTGAGCCAAAGTATTGCCACATACATAATAACAAAATTCTGCTCTTTAGGAATTAGAATCAAATAATATTTCCAAATCTATACGAAGGTAAAGAAGTCAATGTTAAAAAAGGATCCAAAATTTCTATCTACTCAAGAGAGCGAAGATTAACAACTGGCACAATTGAATTTACAACAAGCACAGTTGCAAAATTTGTTTATCTAAAATTGGATGAAATTTTTACGATATTCGGTATCAAAGACCACTCGGAACTGGATCACAAAATAAGTTGGAAAAGGATAGTTCACTGCAACAAAATTCACTTTTACAAAATGAAACAGTTAAAACTAAAAAAGATGAAACATTGACAAAACGGGTTAAAATTTGTGAAAACTATGAAATCCTTTGATTAAAAATCACTTTGACGTCAGACTAATTCAAAAATTCCACGAGGTAACCGCGAATAAAGTCCATCGACACATTAAAAACTTGTGGATGAGCTATTGTGCAGATGACGAAACTCAAAATTCGATAAAATAAAGAGAATAAGACACAAACAAAAACCAAGTAGACAAGTAGAACCAGATGAACCAACTGAAGTGTACCAGATGAAACACTAAATGTACATCTTCAACCAATCAGAGATTGTGAAGTTTCTATTCTCTTTTATATAGCGCTCCGTCTAATATTTAGTCAGTCTAATAGATAGTTGCACTATGTGTATACCATTGACTCAGGTGCTGTATTATATTACCACCGTAATAATTGGAGTTATCTTCCGTGTCTGACGAAGTTGGTTAGTCAGAAGGAACTATGTAGGACTACTTCGCGCGCAAAAACAAGTAGCACTAACCCTTTATACTTTAAGGCTGTAAAAAGAGCCCAACTAGGGTCTAACTTAACTGGTGCGACCAGGAAATAACAAACTCTAACCGTAAAAAGAACTCAAAAACCCAAGAAAAAAGTCTTACAGGGAAACTGAGAGTTTTTACCTCTAAAATTTTTAGCTTGACTACTAGGAAACAATCGTATCAAACGGTTCAACAGTAAAGATAAAATAAAAACATCTCACCACTGGAGTCACAATAAAAACTAAACCTAGCGAAACATCGATTGCCACAGATACTTATTTAGAAAGCAGACATTGTCTACACTCAGACGAGAAAATCAACGCTTGTTAGAAGATAAAAAACCCTTTGGAATCACACCAATCCACAATGCGGATCAATTTAACATACTTTTAAATAGAACCTTATAACTAAAAACTCGTGATCCTATCAAAAATAAATGCATTTCCCTTATTTAAAAAAGCACCATTCTGTCCACTATGCGATTCGTTATTTGAATTCCTGAGAGGAGTTAATGACGAGTTATATACTGCTGATAGAGGAGGCCAATTTTGAAAACTATCCTTTGAGTTTCTTAAAAGACTTGCATCTGCAGTCAATGTAGCCGCTAAAAATCACGACCGAAAATCGTACAAAATAGCCAGGCAGGAAATAGGTTTCAATCACCCAATACAAACATTTCCACGCTCAGTTAAATATACATATCTATCAGGTTTAGAAACATTAGAAGCACTGTTATACTGGTTTATACACCGTTTTGGAGAGGTCTGGTCTGTCATATTTTGTTTGGTTACAATGGCCATAGGAGAAAAACATCATTGACTGATTTCAAAGATAACTGAAGTATTACAGAATATTTATGACCCAAACTGGTTTCGAGAAAACTATATATGTATAAAAGATATCTAATCAGAACTTAAACAAAAACTACAAATTAATAAATCCGCAATTACCTAACGGAATCATAATAAGACGTGATCTAGGTGTTACCTTTAAGATATTCTAGATAGTCTTATAGGCGTCTCAAGACTGATTATAATCTTAAGGCTTACTGTGATTGCTTGCTTACTGTAAATTCTAAGTCTCTAGTCTGTTACTCTTCGATAATGAGTATTAGTAGACGGTGTACGGGCCCCAATGCCCCGGTCTAAACTATATCTGTCAGTAATTCACGAGAGAAGTAGAGAAATATACTTTATTATTATTATATCAAGTCTGACTCAGATAGTAACCAGCTAAAAGAGTGAGAGGGGAAAGCAGTAAAAATTGGAAAGGGAATATTTATTCAACCAATCACAGTTAAGTATTTCAAGTCAGTTCAAGATTTAATGTTTTTTTAATAAATCTTTGAATTAAATGTTGGATGTCAATCATTATTGACTATATCTTTCCGGGTCGCTGAGTTATTGAAAAGTTTTATTTGTTGGTATAGTTGTAGTATATTCTACTCTCTCCTTTTTCTTCTAATAATTCTTTTTGTTTTCTTCATTTGTGTTTGTGTTGGTTCGTCAGATGATGTCGATCTTGTAGAAGGTTCCTGAACATCAAAAACCACAGAAATATCTTCATCAACTCGCGGATTGGCGAGTCCCACAAGTCGTCAATGCAGAGCATAACCATCTCGGATAATGAAGATGTAGCTGATGTCCTTTCTCTTTTCGTAGACTGACTTACCTGACTTACTTGCTTTGAGCTTAAAAGTGTTAGCTGTTAGGTGTTAAAGGTTTTATGTGAAGATTTATAGTGCAATCGAAGGTTATTGGGTTTTTGCTTCAATCGTATTAATCTCAACAAAAAGTTCATGTCTTGAGTTCCTAGTTGACAGTCATTTTTCAGGGTTAAGTCTTTTTGTCTATTCGCTCAATGTACATGTCTTTGCTAAGATTATTTAAATTGTTAGGTTTTTGATAACACTCTTCATATATATTTATTATCCTTTCCGGTCGAAAAAGGAGAAAATTTAATATAATACGTTCAATGGTTAAAATGTTAGCTTCGTATGATCGTTTATGACGCTTATTCAAACTCACTATTGTGAACTTTTTGTGGATGTTTGATGTTAGTTAAAAGTAAAGTAATTCTTCTTGGTTGCCAACCAAAGGAATCAAGGAGACAGTACCCAAACATATTTCAGCTTTGAAGGAACTCGGTTCCGAAGGATGTCAAAGGCGTAGACACGAAGTTAATGTCAACAACATTGATGTTCTATTCGTTCATATTCCTATTTCCTCTATCTCTTGTGTTGGCTAAGTTGTAGTTAAAGGTTCAGTTATATTATTGCGGGCTAGTGTCCTGTTTGCATGTTTTAACTATATTTTTTTTTACTAATTGTTAGTTTAAGTTGTTAGCTGTTAGTAATGTAGTTTTTCATGTAGTTGTTACATATAATGTACATGTTCTTTCATGTAAACGGTCACTTGTTATTCGTTCCTTCTGTTGTGAGAGTTAATAACACCATGGTTACTATAAATAATAACACCAGGGTTATCATGCGTGGTATTACTATTCTTTTTTACTAATTGTTAGTTTAAGTTGTTAGCTGTTAGTAATGTAGTTTTTCATGTAGTTGTTACATATAATGTACATGTTCTTTCATGTAAACGGTCACTTGTTATTCGTTCCTTCTGTTGTGAGAGTTAATAACACCATGGTTACTATAAGTAATAACACCAGGGTTATCATGCGTGGTATTACTATTCTGTTTAGTAGTCACTCGGTTCTGTATTAATATTCGGTTCTACTGTTAATAAGTTGTTGACATGTGATTTTCGAATTGATACTTGTTATTAAAATTTGGGGTAAATTTTGGTTGTATTTCGATTTGGTTTATATTGCGTATGTTACAGATGGTTGGAATTTTGTTTTACTATTCAGTAAAGTATTGGTTTGTTGTATTTGATTCCGGTGATTTGTATTTCCTACAACTGTTTGTTGTATTGTCATGTCAGTTTTGGACGTGTCTTCCAATTTGACATGTGGAAGTTTTTTACCATAACTTTCGTGATAATACATATGGTAATTGGTCATTTTATAAACTAATTAGATTACATACAGTACATATATCAGTTGCATGTGTTTACTAGAGGATAGTTCATACATGTCTTATATTAACATTTCCTAATCTTCCTAGTACTTGTACTCTTATACTGGTTTATACACCGTTTTGGAGACGCCTGGGCTGTCATATTTTTTTTGGTTACTAAGTCCATTGGAGAAAAACATCACTGACTGATTTCAAAGATAACTGAAGTATTACAGAATATTTATTACCCAAACTGGTTACCGGAAAACTATATATGTATAAAAGATATCTCATCAGAACCGATGAAGTGAACGATTTGTGTACATTTTGAGGTGAAACATTGGCATGAGCGGCCAGGTTTTTCAACAACGATTCCTTCTGTTTAAGTGATCTTTCTACAAATTCTCCAACTTATTATTAAAGGATTATTATTAAAGAGATTGACATGAAAGTCATGTGTGGAAGGTCACCAATGAATGCATTTTAGTGACTACACTGCATAGTTGTCAAGTTAATCACGTTATCGCTCTTACATCTAATAGGAACCAGCTCCCTATTGAGTCGAGCCCCGAGATATTCTGGAAAATTTGGCGGGACGCAGCTCCACAATCCTTGGTCTCAGCTTAAACCCGAACAAAAAACTCCTGAAATTTAGCAGAATCTGCTCAAAAGATCACTGTTTCACGGAAACAATATCTATCGAATTCCACGAAATAGTTAGAGTAACGAACTCTTTAAACTATTTAGTAATTTTGTTTTTGTTTCTTTCATTTTTTGTTTCTTTCATGTTGTTTTGAAAATTGTTATCCATTACTACATTTATAATTCAAGTCTTTTCCACATTTACAGTCAAAATATGGCGCGCGGGTCTGGGGGGTTGCGAATAATATGCACCCACTAAGCTGGGGGCATAAACGGAAAATATCCAACTTTTTTAAAAGTGACCTGAAGTATTAGAGAATAATTATGACTCAAACTGGTTTCCAGAAAACTATATATGTATAAAAGATATCTCATCAGACCCCATGAAGTGAACGATTTGTGAACATTTTGAGTTGAAACATTGGCATGAGCGGCCAGGTTTTTCAACAACGATTCCTTCTGTTTAAGTGATCTTTCTACAAATTCTCCAACTTATTAAAGAGATTGACATGAAAGTCATGTGTGGAAGCTCACCAATGGGTGCATTTGAGTAACAACACAGCATGGTTGTCCAATTAATCGCGTTATCAGCAATGAGTTGCGATAAACTTGTGATAAACCGGGCATCCTTTATGTATTCTTGTTTGTCGTTTAGAGTCTCACCAAGCGCTTTGATCTGTTGTTTAATTGTACAGCAGTCAATGTTTGGAACATGTATGCCTGTTGCTGAGCAGTTCAAAGGCATTAGTTCAGTCTTTGAGCCGTTCACGACGATTATCCATTGAGCACCAGTTCTCTATGTCACGACAGGCATTGTTGAGCTATGCGTTTAGACTTTCAGTTGTCTCTGCCTCTATTAGTATCGAACTGTGAACCGCAAATTTGAAGTGTGACTTCCAGTCTTTCAAGAACTTGTCGATATAAAAGGTGAAAAGCACAGGTGAGAGTACGCTGCCTTGTGGTAATCCAGTCTCGATCTTGAATTGAGATGTGTTGTGTTTATCGATCCGGATGTAAGCAATTCGGCTTTTCAGAAAAGTGTGCAAGATGGCTAGTTTTTCAACCATTCCCTTGTCTTTCCAATTTTTGACCATTCTATTTACCCAAACGCTATTGAACGTTTTCTTCGTGTCGATGTTTAGTAGGGCTGCGCGTTTCCGTTCCCGAACTCTTTTCTATCAGAAGGTTGAGTAGGTGGAGTGACCTTACTGTAACCGTCTTGGGCCGGAAGCCTTCTTGAGTGGGATTTATGCTATTGTCTGCCTCAAGCCAATTCTTCAGCCTGTGTTCAATTATTCCCTCAGAAAGTGTACCAATAGGAGTGCTGGTAGCCTGAGATATATATCTAGAGCAGAGTAGATAAAATTTTTCTCCGGTTTTCTTCTGAACGATATCCTTGCTTTCATCCAGGACTAGTTGAACTTGGGGCCGAGATTCTTGTGTGGAATTTGTCACTGTCCATTGAGGAGAGTTTAGTGCCATTTCAAATAGCTGTATTGATTTCCTTTTCTTCTGTGATATCATCTTCAAGTAGAGTGTGTTGTGGGCATTCGCAAGTTTTTGCGCGTCATTATTTACCATGTTGAAGTGGTTGTTATTAGAAATTTGGTTCCAGAGATGTCTTGTCTCAAAAAATCTCCTTCTGATGTCTTCAGTTGCAGTATTTCGCCGTTCTGGTTGTTAACTGGTCCAACCCTCACTGGGTGGTTACCAAAGATTTTCGTGAAAGAATCCCAGAATTTTTTAGCTTTCTGGTTACCCATACCTCCTAGACGCTCGCTTATAGTCTGCTGCGTTGTCTCATAGTAAATTCTCGAAGTTTTCTTTCGCTGTCCAGAGCGATACTGTTCTTGCTCGATTCTGTGAGTAGCTTATTCTAGTACGTTTGTGTGCAAATTACCATTGTAGGTATGGTATGTGATCTCTTTTTGTAGTCTGGGTAGCTTCCTTCATGGTGTACGAAGAACGTCCAGGTATTGGGAACGTCGCCCTTGAATTGAACTGTTTCCGTCAATACCTCGAGTGTCTGTGACCAATTCTCAGACACTCGAGGTATTGACGGAAACAGTTTAGTTCAAGGGCAACGTTCCCCATAATTGGGACACCACCAAGGAAGCTATCCAGACTGCACCGAGAGAACACATACAGACAAAGAAAATTTGCCGACACAACAAAACTTTCTGGAATAAGCTACTCACAGAAGCTAGCAAAGAATTACGGAACCTACGGAAAATATTTAAGTACAACTCCTCTCCTATGAAAAGCATCGCTCTAGACGAAGCATGATAGAAGCAAAACTGGAACGGAGTCACAAGTCAGAATTTTATTCAACCATTGAAACGATTCATATCATCAGAGGAAACAACTAAATCGTGTCAAGTTACTAAACTATTCTGCCTAAAATCTATCATTAAACTAAATTCTTTCTTTGTAATTTTTGCCAGTACCACGCTCAATATGTTAAAAAACTTGTCGCTATTTCATTTCACTGATTCTACTTTGAATTGACAAAATAATTTGGCTTTACACATCTTTTATAAACAATAATATTACGCTGATGCTTTAAAATTTGAATTCAAGTGTTCTTTTCTTCTTCTTCTATATAATGACTATGCTCTTAAAGAGAATTTGTCAAAAAATACAAGCTAATATGAGATGTTTGTTCAAGATACAGTTACGGATCTCAGATCACCTTAGTTTTTCCGGATCTCAGATTATCGCGTCTGTCCCCATTATACCCCCCCAACCACGAAATTATAGCCCCCATTATGGAATGTTTACCATTATTGGTGGGCATATAGATTATTTGACCACTAAGCTGGGGGGGGGGGGTTACAATGGGAGAAAGACCCAAATCGTGTTACTTGTAAGCAATGAATTCAAAGCCTAATTGTTGTAGCCTAATTGTTGTGATAAACTTATTAAATAGATACGCTATGACCATGATTTGCCTGTGTGTGATGGAGCGCCCTTAAGGGATTTTAGAAACAGGCTCGTCAAGTTTGCTCACAGTGGTTCGCTGCACCCTGCTCTTTGTGCTCTGTCAGCGGTCCTGCGTGCTCTTGATGGTCTCGGGTCTACAATCCCCAGGTTTTGTGTGTTCTCTGGGGTCTGTGGCCAAACCGGGAGGAAATGACATCTAACCACCAGGTTGTACTGTTCCTACACACATACACATGCTAACTTCATATATATTTATATAGTGTATGTGAATATATATATATATATATATATATATATATATATATATATGCTGTGTGTCTGTGAGTGTGCCCCTGTGTTTGCGCGTGATTTGAAGCTGATTGTACATGCGTAAACCAGACGATACTGCTTCATATTTTTGCAGGTGATGAGACAATTTGCTGCACAGATCCTACCCTGGAATGCACAAGATTTAGTAGTTGACACATCCAGGACAAAATATATTGAAGGCAGCGCAGCCGGAGCAACCATCCACTCATATCGCGGAGCTAACCTAATCGACCTCTTCAATGTAGTCAACCAGTATCCTCCCTCAATTTGAGATCAGTATGCATTGTCGCAGGATTCAATGATCACCACTACTCATGCTCTCACTTCATTGAATGCTACCGAGTTCTGCTGGATATCATATGTTATAAATTCCGACCGCTTATTGTCGTGTCACCTAAAATAACTGTCACTTCAAATAATAAACTTGTTAACAGGAAAATATATTTCATGAACTTGGATCTGCATCGATTTCTTCAATTTTATTCAGTTCCTTTGATCATTTCATCATATTTTTTCTTCAGCAAGGCTGCTTTTTATCGAGATGGAATTCTTTTCTCTTTCTATGGTAACCATTTGTTTACCTTGTATTTACATAGTGTGATATCCTTTTGCAAAGAACTTTATGCAGTTATATTCATCTTTGTCAATAATCTACACTCGGTGAACAGCCTCCCTCTAACAATGTCAGATACTCAAACCCATTGCTCTAAGTGTTCTATTCACCTCCGAGGAGTTGGAGTTTGGTGCTACGGTTGCGGTACATATATGCATATCAAATGCCGCGGCCTGTCAACTAAAAACGATCACCTGCAAAAATTGACCCTCAAGAAACAGCTAAACATGATCCAACACCCTCAATTGAGACACCCCCGGAACCATGCGACTTTTGGAAAAATTTTCAAGACGAATAAATAGAAACACTACGGAAAATATACAATGAAATAGTTCAATGGAAACCAATCTTCTTTACCATTAGCAAAAATAAAGTAGGCTTGAAAATTGCTGATGTTATGAACATCATTCACACCAGGACGCTTGAAGATGGGCCTCAGACTGAATGCACTATGATTTGCACAATGATAATGCCGCACTTACTTCTCGCAAGATCCAAAAGTGAAAATGATGCTTCAGTAACAAAAACTTTGTCTAGAAGGCTCGATCTGTGGATCAGGTGCAAATTCGACGACCTTTTTGTCTAAGGAACGCTTAAGGAAATTAAATAGAAAACGAGAAGTGGATGAATTTAAAGCCTTTGACAAACAAATGGTGTCTGGTAAGATATCGAATGCTTTACGATGTCTTTCAGACGATGCAAAGGGCGGTGTGCTATCAATATCCGATAAAGTGACTATCAAAGGAAAAACTGCACCGTACTCGATCTTCTACAAGAAAATAATCCATGTAGTCAGAAAGCTGATCTTAAATACGTAGTAACTGACCTGAAAAATCGGGATTTGCTGTTCCATCCTATTTTTGAAAATAATGGCTCTGAAATAAAACGCGCCGCAATGAAAACAAATGGCAGTCATGGCCCATCCGGCCTTGATGCAGGCGAATGGAGACGACTTTTGACATCATACAAATCCTCAATCGATCTTTGCAAAACAGTGTCCAAACTTGCAATCAGAATTGCCACCGAAGAATTAAAATTCTTGAATTCTTATAACGCTTGTCTGATTGCACTAGATAAATGCCCTGGGGTTCGACCAATTGGCATTGGTGAGGTCTTAAGACGAATTATAGGTAAGAGTATAGTGAAGTGAGTTAAACGAGATCTCCAATTACTTGGGGGAAACGTACAGATGTGCATTGGACAAAAGAGTGGCATCGAACATGCTATCTATGGACTCCGGCGGCGCTTTCCCGAAGATCGTACTGAAGGGATCCTACTGATTGCACTAGATAAATGCCCTGGGCTTCGACCAATTGGCATTGGTGAGGTCTTAAGACGAATTATAGGTAAGAGTATAGTGAAGTGCGTTAAACGAGATCTCCAATTACTTGGGGGAAACGCACAGATGTGCATTGGACAAAAGAGTGGCATCGAACATGCTATCCATGGACTCCGGCGGCGCTTTCCCGAAGATCGTACTGAAGGGTTCCTACTGATTGATGCCAGGAACGCGTTTAATAGCTTGAAGAGATCTGGCTCTGAAAAACATCAGAAAGCTTTGTCCCTCAATTTATACAGCAATCAGAAACTCGTATAAGACCCCAACAGACCTCTTCATTGATAAAAGAGTAATCAAGTCTCAAGAAGGAACAACACAAGGTGATCCAATAGCCATGGCAATATACGGAGTTGCTACACTTCCTCTCATCGACATGCCCGAAGATCAAAATTTGGCTCATAAATGGTACCCAGATGACGGTAATGTGGCCGGTAGCCTTGAATCACTGCGAATCGTGTTAGATAAGGTCTATGAGCATGGCGGTGCATTCGGTTATAAGGTGATCAAATGTCATCTTGTACAAAACCTGAGTTTGTTCAGAAGGCGAACAAAGTTTTTTCGGGATTAGATGTTGATGTTATTGAAGGTCATCGAGTTCTGGGTTCAGTTATTGGTTCTGATGAAAGTTGTAACGATTTTCTGAAAGAAAAGTCAGTGAACTACTCAAACATGCTTGAGAAGCTCGCCAAACATAGTAACGTGTCCCCTCAGAATGTGTACAAATCATTTACGAACGGATTGCAACAGAAATTGACTTTTATTGCTAGGACTACTCCAAACGCGGAAAGTCTGCTGAGGGAAGCCGAAATAATTGATAAAAATCTTATAACTTCAATATTGAATCGTCCCTCTTACAATGACAGATACCGGAAGGTTTTCTCTCTTCCCCTTAAAGAGGGTGGGCTAAGCATTCTTCTTCCTGAAGACAGGGCAAACAAATATGAAAGATCTATTCGGATTTATGAGCCGTTACAGAATCATAACGCAATAGATGCAGAGTTTCATCAGGAAAAAATCCTCCAGAAAATCAGAAAAGAAGAACAGGAACAAGCTCGAGCGAAAAAGTTGGCAATCAAAGATCTCATAAATGATAAAGAGGCATATTCTCTAGATTTGGCTACTGAAAAAGGAGCATCATGCTGGCTAAACGCACTTCCATTGAAAAGATATCATTTTGATTTAACCAAGGGAGAGTTTAGAGATGGAATTGCTCTTAGATATGGATGGGATCCCGTAAAATTGCCATCAAGATGCGCATGTTGAGAAAACTTTAATGTAGCGCATGATCTTCATTGTCCAAAAGGTGGCTATACGTACATGAGACACAATGACATTCGTGACTCTTTTTGCCAACCTGCTCAATGAGGTCTAGATGATGTCGAAGTAGAGACCTGTCTTCAGTCTTTACAAGGAGAAAGCCACCTTCTATCCGTTAATCTTTTCGTGTACAGGAAAAGCTGGTCCGTCAGCATCAAAAGCCATACAGAGATTGGCTTCCAGGATCAGCGATAAGAAAGAATATTCATTTTCGTACGTGATCACGTACATAAGGACAAAATTAAGTTTCGCTCTTTTGCGTAGCTCCATACTCTGCCTCCGTGGCGCGCGCTCCATGCGCCGGCGCCCTGCGGTAGAAGCATCAATAGGAACCATTGTAGAGGAAGGGAGGCTGTTGTGCTAAATGCTTTATAATTTTTTCTAATCTTGATTCAAAATCACTACAAATTATACAAATAATTGCTATTTACCATATCTATTTTGTTTATAATTCTGATGCTTTATTTTCTTTATCTTTTGCATCTGATGCTTCAAATTTTGACTACTGTCAGAATTTATAAATACACATAGGAGTTGACTTGCTGCCCCCAAGCTGACCGACTACCCTTTTAGGGGAGGGGCTTTCTCTTAATTGACTCTTTTTTTACTTGTAAGCATTTGCCACCCAAGCGTAAAAAGTTGTTTTTCGTTTTCCTTTTTGAAAAATTTCACTGATACGCCAAACAAGCGCATTTCCAGGAAAAAGAACACTGGGAACACTAAACTGCCCTGTGCTTCGCAAGGTTTCATCCAAATCAGGTGAAACAAACAATTTGTGGTTAAATTCTCCTGCAAATTTCTGGAGCGAAGGGTAGGAGCTTGTATTGTGTAACTCGGGTAAAGAAAGAGTGCTCCATTGGCATTTTCAGCAATAATTTTCTGCACTTCTTCGTGATCAGTGTCTTTGCAAATCTTGAATTCAATTAATTCTCTGCGTTGTAGCTCCATTTAAAATTCTGGGCTGCAGAATCGAAGCAACTCAAGGTTATCGGATGTCAAGTAAGGGCAGCTTCAGTTTCATTTTCATTAGTCTGCAAGCATTTAATAACAGTAGAGCAATGGTAGACCTCTTTATTTCAATTTTTTTATCAAAAGTATTGCACAATGAAATGGCCGCAAGGCACTTCGCAGGTTTCAGTACTTAATATAATCTGGATGTTAATTAATATAATTTAATGTCATTTATTATTAACTTATTAGATCTTTCTCATTTGGTTTGCCATAATGGTCTTTGATATTTTTGATTCGGTCTTAGATATAATCGATTCTTAGACATGTTCAATTAATGTTAGTTTGTTATGATCTTGTAAATGGCTAGACGTGAAACCATTTTTGAAAACGCTTAGGACTCTTTTTTTCAGTTAGGTTCGGTCCTCAATTTTCGCTCAAAATCTATTTGCAATCGTTGGGCTAGCAACCCTGAATTTTTAGGCCGAATAAGAGTAGAATGCACGCAACAATTTTTTCTTGGCGTTATTTTTGAAAATTTTGATTGACTTTAGCTTTTTCTCGAAAGCAGAGTTTTTTAATTGAACAAATTTCATTATATTTTGGTTCTGAAACCTAAATAGGATTTTCCTTTTCTTGAGGGCTCCTGAATTGAGCTTACACTGCGAATCTTTTGGCAAGAAACATATTGTAAGTGGCTTGACTTGAAAACAATTTTCCAGACATTTAAAGCTTCTTCTTTTAGTAGGTTCGATTCTCATTTTTTGTTCAAAGAGTTATTTGAAGTCAATAGGCTGGTAACCCTGTTTTTCGAGGCAGGATACGGGTAGAATGCACCCATAAAAACTTTATTGCGGATGTTTCTGAAAAATTTGCGTGATTTTAGATTTTTCTTCGTTTTCACGAAAGAAGCATTCTTGAACAAAATTCTTAGTATTTGTTGCTAAAACCTGAATAACATATTCTTCTCCGCTTTAAGGCTCGTGAATTGAGCTTACAGTGCTAACCAAGCAAGTCAGTTGGCATGAAGTTTCCTGAAAGCGGCCGGACTTGAAAACTATTTTCAAATCGCTTGAAGATTCTTTTTTCGGCAAGTTTGGTTCTGCATTTTTGTTCAAAAAATTATTTGAAGTCAATGGTTTGTACGTACTATTGAGATCAGCTGTTGTAAATATTGTTCCATTTATCCGTGTTAAGGCTACATCAATTTTCGTATTCCTTTTTGAAAAATTTCACTGACACGCCAAACAAGCGCATTTCCAGGAAAAAGAGCACTGGGAACACTAAACTGCTCTGTGCTTCGCAAGTCATTCTGTTTACTATCGAGTCTCTTTAGCACTCTTCCAAAGTTCCTCAAGTGAAACAAACAATTTGTCGGTTAAATTCATCTGCAAATTTCTGGAGCGTAGGGTAGGAGCTTGTATTGTGCAGCTCGGGTAATGAAAGAGTGCTCCATTGGCTTTTTCAGCAATAAGTTTCTGCATTTCTTCGTGATCAGTGCCTTTGCAAATTTTGAATTCAATTAATTCTCTGCCTTTTACCTCCATTTAAGATTCTGGGCTGCAGAATCGAAGCGACTCAAGGTTATCGGCTGTCAAGTTAGGGCAGCTTGTTTCATTTTTATTAGTCTGCAAGCATTTAATAACAGTGGAGCAATGGTACACATATGTATTTCAATTTTTTAATCGAAAATATTGCAAGATGAAATGAACGCAAGGCACTTCGCAGGTTTCAGTATTTAATATAATCTGGATGTTAATTAATATAATTTAATGTCATTTATTATTAACTTATTAGATCTTTCCCATTTGTGTCCCCCAACCCCATACTAAAAGTTATGATCCCGGGAAGCCATAATGTTATGGTATCCGGAAAGCCATAATGGTCTTAGATATTTTTGATTTTTTTTCTTTCTCTTTTCTATATCTTAATTTCTTTTTTCATTTATACTTCTACTTAAACCTCCTACAACAATAAAGGGCCGTGTACACCATTCGGCATCGATGGATGTAGGTCGAAAAATAGGGCATGATGAGTAGCACTTAGTAGCCGGATGCTACACTCCAAGCTGTTCTCCTTCGATTCGGTCTTAGATATTATCGATTCTCAGATATGTTCTATTAATGTTAGTTATGATCTTGTAAATGGCTAGACTTGAAACCATTTGTGAAAACGCTTAGGACTCTTGTTTTTCAGTTAAGTTTGGTCCAAAGTTCGTTCAAAATCTATTTGCAGTCATTGGGCTAGCAAACCTGAATTTCTAGGATGAATAAGAGTAGAATAAACGCAACAATTTTTTGGCGTTATTTTTGAAAATTTTGATTGACTTTAGCTTTTTCTCGTTTTTTCGAAAGGAGAGTTTTTTAATTGAACAAATTACATTATATTTTGTTTCTAAAACCTAAATAGGATTTTTCTTGTCTTGAGTGCTCCTGAATTGAGCTTATACTGCGAACCTTTTGGCAAGAAACATCTTGTAAGCGGCTTGACTTGAAAACAATTTTCCAGACATCTAAAACTTCTTCTTTTAGTAGGTTCGATTCCCATTTTTTGTTCAAAAAGTTATTTGAAGTCAATAGGCTTGTAACTCTGTTTTTCGAGGCTGGATACGGGTAGAATGCACCCATAAACTTTATTGCGGATGTTTTTGAAAAATTTGCGTGATTTTAATTTTTCTTCGTTTTCACGAAGAAGCATTCTTGAACAAAATTCTTAGTAATTTGTTGCTAAAACCTGAATAAGATATTTTTCTTCTGTTTAAGGCTCGTGAATTGAGCTTACAGTGCTAACCAAGCAGGTCGGTTGGCATGAAGTTTCTTGAAAGCGGCTGGACTTGAAAACTATTTTCAAATCGCTTGAAGATTCTTTTTTCGGCAAGTTTGGTTCTGCATTTTTGTTCAAAAAGTTATTTGAAGTCAATGGTTTGTACGTACTATTGAGATCAGCTGTTGTAAATATCGTTCCATTTATCCGTGTTAAGGATACATCAACTTTCGTTTTCCTTTTTGAAAAATTTCACTGACACGCCAAACAAGCGCATTTCCAGGAAAAAGAACACTGGGAACACTAAACTGCTCTGTGCTTCGCCAGTCATTCTGTTTACTATCGAGTCTCTTTAGCACTCTTCCGAAGTTCCTCAAGTGAAACAAACAATTTGTCGGTTAAATTCATCTGCAAATTTCTGGAGCGTAGGGTAGGAGCTTGTATTGTGCAGCTCGGGTAATGAAAGAGTGCTCCATTGGCTTTTTCAGCAATAAGTTTCTGCATTTCTTCGTGATCAGTGCCTTTGCAAATTTTGAATTCAATTAATTCTCTGCGTTGTACCTCCATTTAAAATTCTGGACTGCAGAACCGAAGCGACTCAAGGTTATCGGCTGTCAAGTTAGGGCAGCTTGTTTCATTTTCATTAGTCTGCAAGCATTTAATAACAGTGGAGCAATGGTACACATCTGTATTTCAATTTTTTGATCAAAAGTATTGCACGATGAAATGGCCGCAAGGCACTTCGCAGGTTTCAGTATTTAATATAATCTGGATGTTAATTAATATAATTTAATGTCATTTATTATTAACTTATTAGATCTTTTCCATTTGTGCCCCCCAACACCATACTAAAAGTTATGCTCCCGTGAAGCCATAATGTTATGGTATCCAGGAAGCCATAATGGTCTTAGATATTTTTGATTTTTTTTCTTTTCTTTCTCTTTTCTATATCTTAATTTCTTTTTTCATTTATACTTCTACTTAAACCTCCTCCAACAATAAAGGGCCGTGTACACCATTCGACATCGATGGATGTAGGTCGAAAAATAGGGCATGATGAGTAGCACTTAGTAGCCGGATGCTACACTCCAAACTGTTCTCCTTCGATTCGGTCTTAGATATTATCGATTCTCAGATATGTTCTATTAATGTTAGTTATGATCTTGTAAATGGCTAGACTTGAAACCATTTTTGAAAACGCTTAGGACTCTTGTTTTTCAGTTAAGTTTGGTCCAAAGTTCGTTCAAAATCTATTTGCAGTCATTGGGCTAGCAAACCTAAATTTCTAGGCTGAACAAGAGTATAATGCACGCAACAATTTTTTGGCGTTATTTCTGAAAAATTTGATTGACTTTAGCTTTTTCTCGTTTTCTCGAAAGGAGAGTTTATTAATTGAACAAATTACATTATATTTTGTTTCTAAAACCTAAATAGGATTTTTCTTGTCTTGAGTGCTCCTGAATTGAGCTTATACTGCGAACCTTTTGGCAAGAAACATCTTGTAAGTGGCTTGACTTGAAAACAATTTTCCAGACATCTAAAACTTCTTCTTTTAGTAGGTTTGATTCTCCTTTTCCGTTCAAAAAGTTATTAGTAGTAGTAGTAGTAGTTCAGGCTTCTGCAATGCACGGGTTGAAGCACCCTTGTTGATCGTTATAAATGAGATATTTTCGAAATGGGGTTACAGTTATTTGAAGTCAATAGGCTTGTAACCCTGTTTTTCGAGGCTGGATACGGGTAGAATGCACCCATAAACTTTATTGCGGATGTTTTTGAAAAATTTGCGTGATTTTAGATTTTTCTTCGTTTTCACGAAAGAAGCATTCTTGAACAAAATTCTTAGTAATTTGTTGCTAAAACCTGAATAAGATATTTTTCTTCTGTTTAAGGCTCGTGAATTGAGCTTACAGTGCTAACCAAGCAAGTCATTTGGCATGAAGTTTCTTGAAAGCGGCTGGACTTGAAAACTATATTCAAATCGCTTAAAGCTTTTTTTGGCAAGTTTGGTTCGCGCTTTTCGTTCAAAAAGTTATTTGAGGTCAATGGGCTTGTAATCCTACTTTTCGAGGCTGGATACGAGTAGAATGCAGGCATCAATTTTTCATTGCGGGTGTTTTTGAAATTTTTGTTTGATGTTAGTTTTTTTGTCTCGATAGAAGCATTCTTTATTTGGACAAAACTCTTGTTGTTGCTAAAACACTAAATAGCATTTTTCTTTTGTTTGGGGCTCATAAAACGAGCTAACAGTGCTAGCCAAACCATCCTTTCGGTATGAATTTTCTTGTAATTGGTTGAACATTCTTCAAAACGCTTAATGCATTTTTTCAGCAAGTTTGGTTCGCGCTTTTCGTTCAATAACTTATTTGAAGCCAATGGGGTAATTTTCTAGGCTGAATACAAGTACGAATCTATAGTCCCCATTATGGAATGTTTACCATGAAGATTATTTGACAACTAAGCTGGGGGGGGGGGGGGGGGTTACAATGGGAGAAAGACCCAAATAATCTTACTTGTAAGCATTTGCCACCCAAACGTAGAAAGTTGATAATGTTTTTCGTTTTCCTTTTTGAAAAATTTCACTGACACGCCAAACATGCGCATTTCCAGGAAAAAGAACACTGGGAACACTAAACTGCCCTGTGCTTCGCAAGTCATTCTTCTGTTTACTATCGAGTCTCTTTAGCACTCTTCCATTCTGTTCGTAGCTCACAAGTTCGGTTTCATCCAAATCAGGTGAAACAAACAATTTGTCGGTTAAACTCTCCTGCAAATTTCTGGAGCGAAGGGTAGGAGCTTGTATTGTGTAACTCGGGTAATGAAAGAGTGCTCCATTGGCTTTTTCAGCAATAAGTTTCTGCACTTCTTCGTGATCACTGTCTTTGCAAATTTTGAATTCAATTAATTCTCTGCCTTGTACCTCCATTTAAAATTCTGGGCTGCAGAATCAAAGCGACTCAAGGTTATCGGCTGTCAAGTTAGGGCAGCTTGTTTCATTTTCATTAGTCTGCAAGCATTTAATAACAGCGGGGCAATGGTACAAATCTGTATTTCAAATTTTTTTAATCAAAAGTATTGCACGATGAAATGGCCGCAAGGCACTTCGCAGGTTTCAGTATTTAATATAATCTGGATGTTAATTTATATAATTTAATGTCATTTATTATTAACTTATCAGATCTTTCCCATTTGTGCCCCCCCAACCCCATACTAAAAGTTATGCTCCCGGGAAGCCATGTTATGGTATCCAGGAAGCCATATTGGTCTTAGATATTTTTGATTTTTTTTCTTTCCCTGTTCTATATCTTTTTCTTTTTTCATCTATACTTCTACTTAAACCTCCTACAACAATAAAGGGCCGTGTACACCATCCGGCATCGATGGATGTAGGTCGAAAACTAGGTCATGAGTAGCACTTAGTAGCCGGATGCTGCACTCCAAGCTGTTCCCCTTCGATTCGGTCTTAGATATAATCGATTCTCAGATATGTTCTATTAATGTTAGTTTGTTATGATCTTGTATATGGTTAGACTTGAAACCATTTTTGAAAACGCTTAGGACTTTTTTTCAGTTAAGTTCGGTCCTCTTTTCGTTCAAAATCTATTTTCAGTCATTGGGCTAGCAAACCTAAATTTCTAGGCTGAATAAGAGTAGAATGCACGCAACAATTTTTTCTTGGCGGTATTTTTGAAAAAAATAACTTGAATTCAATAAAGGTCAACAACAACAGAACGGTGCTAACATCATTCGAGGTCAAACAAAAAGAGCAAAATCAAAGCAACTGATCGTAAAGACAAAAATTCAAAGTGCACTGTGTGCTGTTGGAATGAAAAATGAGCACCACGTCTGCTAATGAAATGAATAAATTACCAGTCAGTTTCTGGAGGTCAAAGTTTGGTATGAAACAGTGTACATGTAAGTTCACGTTAGGTTTCAAATTAGGTTTATATGTACAGATTTATGGGTTGACTTCGGCATTAAATGCACAGGGTGAAGACTCCTCCTTGTAAGAGCGTTGTCCTCTGTGGCCTCTTATACAAAGGATTGTGCTTCTAAGTAGGGCGAAGCTCAGGGATGTTCTGATGAAATTTATGACGTTAGGATACGTGTCTTTCGTCTTTTCAGCAATTCTTGATGCAAGTCGTTTTATAACTATTGTGGAGCCGGGGCCGCTTCCTCCTGTGGTCGAGAAGATCAGAGGGATAAAAGAGCTATGCTCAACTTCAACAATTCTGTCCAGGTATTTGGTTTTCTTCGTCGTTTCGTGGAACTTGTAGCTCTCTTTGATTCCAATACGTCTGTTTGTTGGAGCAAACGGGTTGAAGACTTTAACATCATAGTATTTCAGTATTTTTGAGAAGGATCTTTTCCGTTTATGCCCCCCCAGCTTAGTGGGTGCATATTATTTGCAACCCCCGACGCACGTGCAATATATTTACATAATGATTTACTATGTAATGACACGTGCTCTGTCACCGGGGGGAGCATAACGTACTGGGGGGCACAAACGGAAAAGATCCTTTGAAAAATTTGATTGACTTTAGCTTTTTCTCGTTTTATCGAAAGGACAGTTTTTTAATTGAACAAATTACATTATATTTTGTTTCTAAAACCTAAAGAAAAAAAATTTGAGAGATCTACAGATCTCTTAGTAAAATCTGACGTTTTGCCTGCAGAACTTTTAATAAGCCAGATGAGCGTTTCAAAACTTAGGAATGATATTTCATTATTGAAATCAGACGGCACTGAGAGTTCTTCCCTAAGTGGTAATGTCTTAGTAAGAAAAAACAACAGAACTGAACAGCTAATTCTCATAAGGTCGAGCAGTCGATCATTACAAAAAAGAAGCATCCAAAAATGGAATAAACTTTCGCGTGCAATCCGGACTATCAGATCACGCTCAAAGTTTAAACACATGTTAAAACAGCATCTGCTCCAACAATTCAAACTTGTACCGTTGGAAAGGAACGTTGGTGGCTTCAAAAGTTATTTTTACCTTTAAAAAACGGAACCACTAATTTTGATTTTTTACAATGTACTAATCTTGTATATATAATTTTAAAGTTGTAACACTTAACCCCGGGGTTATTTTTTCAATTTACATGTTTAAAAAAAATAAATAGGATTTTTCTTGTCTTGAGGGCTCCTGAATTGAGCTTACACTGCGAATCTTTTGGTAAGAAACATCTTGTAAGTGGCTTGACTTGAAAACAATTTTCCAGACATTTAAAGCTTCTTTTACTAGGTTCGAGTCTCATTTTTTGTTCAAAAAGTTATTCGAAGTCAATAGGCTTGTAACCCTGTTTTTAGAGGCTGGATACAGGTAGAATGCATCCATAAAAATTTTTTCACGGATGTTTTTGAAAAATTTGCAAGATTTTAGCCTTTTCTTTGTTTTCACGAAAGAAGTATTCTTTAATTGGACAAAATTCTTCGTAATTTGTTGCTAAAAAACTAAATAGGGTCTTTCTTCTCTTTAAGGCTCCTGAAATGATCTTACTGTGCTAACCAAGCAAGTTTAGCGGCATGAAGTTTCTTGAAGGTGGCTGGACTTGAAAACTATTTTCAAATCGCCTAAAGCTTCATTTTTCAGCAAGTTCGGTTCTTTCTTTTCGTTCCAAAAGTTATTTGGAGTCAATGTGTAATATCCGTGCGCTGTCTACGGTTACGTATTGGGTGGGTTGGGTGTTATTCTAAAGCACTTAAACCTCGGAGTTACTGAGGAAAGGTTTCCAAGTTTCAGACTTGAATTTAATTGTGCAGATATAAAATATTCAACTGGTTTAATACAAAGTTAGATCCACTGCTTGTAAATACAAGAATTTCTGTGAAGATGAGAGAGTTAAAGCTATTAAAGAGAGGCAGCTCAGTGGTATAAGGTTTAGTTTTGAATATGGTCTTAGGTTTCAGTCCTATCAGTGGAGCAATGGTACAAAATCTGTATTTCGAATTTTTTTAACAAAAGTATTGCACGATGAAAAGGCCGCACGGCACTTCGCAGGTTTCAGTATTTAATATAATCTGGATGTTAATTAAAATAATTTAATGTCATTTATTATTAACCTATTAGATCTTTTTCATTTGTGCCCCCACCCCCAACCCCATACTAAAAGTTATGCTGCCGGGAAGCCATGTTATGGTATCCAGGAAGCCAAATTGGTCTTAGATATTTTTGATTTTTTTTTCTTTTTTTCCCTTTTCTATATCTATATTTCTTTTTGCATTTATACTTCTACTTAAACCTCCTACAACAATAAAGGGCCGTGTACACCATCCGGCATCGATGGATGTAGGTCAAAAACTAGGACATGATGAGTAGCACTTAGTAGCCGGATGCTGCACTCCAAGCTGTTCCCCTTCGATTTGGTCTTAGATATAATCGATTCTCAGATATGTTCTATTAATTTTAGTTAGTTATGATCTTGTAAATGGTTAGACTTGAAACCATTTTTGAAAACGCTTAGGACTTTTTTCAGTTAAGTTCGGTCCTCCTTTCGTTCAAAACCTATTTTCAGTCATTTGGCTAGCAAACCTAAACTTCTAGGCTGAATAAGAGTAGAATGCACGCAACAATTTTTTCTTGGCGTTATTTCTGAAAAATTTGATTGACTTTAGCTTTTTCTCGTTTTCTCGAAAGGAGAGTTTTTTAATTGAACAAATTACATTATACTTTGTTTCTAAAACCTAAAGAAAAAAGTTTGAGAGATCTACAGATCTCTTAGTAAAATCTGACATTTTGCCTGCAGAACTTTTAATAAGCCAGATGAGCGTTTCAAAACTTAGGTATGATATTTCATTATCGAAATCAGACGGCACTGAGAGTTTTTCCCCTAAGTGGTAATGTCTTAGTAAGAAAAAACAACAGAACTGAACAGCTAATTCTCCTAAGGTCGAGCAGTCGATCATTAGAAAAAGAAGCATCCAAAAATGGAATAAACTTTCGCGTGCAATCCGGACAATCAGATCACGCTCAAAGTTTAAACGCATGTTAAAACAGCATCTGCTCCAACAATTCAAACTTGTACCGTTGGAGAGGAACGTTGGTGGCTTCAAAAGTTTTTTTTGCCTTTAAAAAACGGAACCACTAATTTTGACTTTCTACAATGTACTAAACTTATATATATAATTTTAAAGTTGTAACACTTAACCCCGGGGTTATATTTTCAATTTACATGTTTAAAAAAATAAATAGGATTTTTCTTGTCTTGAGGGCTCCTGAATTGAGCTTACACTGCGAATCTTTTGGGAAGAAACATCTTGTAAGTGGCTTGACTTGAAAACAATTTTCCAGACATTTAAAGCTTCTTTTAGTAGGTTCGAGTCTCATTTTTTGTTCAAAAACTTATTCGAAGTCAATAGGCTTGTAACCCTGCTTTTCGAGGCTGGATACAGGTAGAATGCATCCATAAAAACTTTATCGCGGATGTTTTTGAAAAATTTGCAAGATTTTAGACTTTTCTTTGTTTTCACGAAAGAAGTATTCTTTAATTGGACAAAATTCTTCGTAATTTGATGCTAAAAAACTAAATAGGGTCTTTCTTCTGTTTAAGGCTCCTGAATTGAGCTTACTGTGATAACCAAGCAAGTTTTTCGGCATGAAGTTTCTTGAAGGTGGCTGGGCTTGAAAACTATTTTCAAATCGCCTAAAGCTTCTTTTTTCAGCAAGTTCGGCTCTTTCTTTTCGTTCCAAATGTTATTTGAAGTCAATGTGTAATATCCGTGCGCTGTCTACGGTTACGGGTTGGGTTGGGTGTTATTCTAAAGCACTTAAACCTCGGAGTTAATGAGGAAAGGTTTCAAAGTTTCAGACTTGAATTTAATTGTGCAGATATAAAATATTCAATTGGTTTAATACAAAGTTAGATCTACTACTTGTAATTATTAGAAGTTCTGTGAAGATGAGAGAGTTAAAGCTATTAAAGAGAGGCAGCTCGGTGGTATAAGGTTTAGTTTTGAATATGGTCTTAGGTTTCAGTCCTATCAGTGGAGCAATGGTACAAATCTGTATTTCGAATTTTTTATCAAAAGTATTGCATGATGAAATGGGCGCAAGGCACATCGCAGGTTTCAGTATTTAATATATTCTGGATGTTAATTAATATAATTTAATGTCATTTTTTATTAACTTATTAGATCTTTCCTATTTGTGCCCCCCCAACCCCATACTAAAAGTTATGCTCCGAGGAAGCCATGTTATGGTATCCAGGAAGACATATTGGTTTTAGATATTTTTGATTTTTTTTCTTTTTTTCCCTTTTCTATATCTTTATTTCTTTTTGCATTTATACTTCTACTTAAACCTCCTACAACAATAAAGGGCCGTGTACACCATCCGGCATCGATGGATGTAGGTCGAAAACTAGGTCATGATGAGTAGCACTTAGTAGCCGGATGCTGCACTCCAAGCTGTTCCCCTTCGATTCGGTCTCAGATATAATCGATTCTCAGATATGTTCTATTAATGTTAGTTAGTTATGATCTTGTAAATGGTTAGACTTGAAACCATTTTCGAAAACGCTTAGGACTTTTTTCAGTTAAGCTCGGTCCTCCTGTCGTTCGAAACCTATTTTTAGTCGTTTGGCTAGCAAACCTAAACTTCTAGGCTGAATAAGAGTAGAATGCACGCAACAATTTTTTCTTGGCGTTATTTTTGAAAAATTTGATTGACTTTAGCTTTTTCTCGTTTTCTCGAAAGGAGAGTTTTTTAATTGAACAAATTACATTATATTTTGTTTCTAAAACCTAAAGAAAAAAGTTTGAGAGATCTACAGATCTCTTAGTAATATCTGACATTTTGCCTGCAGAACTTTTAATAAGCCAGATGAGCGTTTCAAAACTTAGGAATGATATTTCATTATTGAAATCAGACGGCACTGAGAGTTTTTCCCCTAAGTGATAATGTCTTAGTAAGAAAAAACAACAGAACTGAACAGCTAATTCTCCTAAGGTCGAGCAGTCGATCATTACATAAAAAGAAGCATCCAAAAATGGAAAAAATTTTCGCGTGCAATCCGGACTATCAGATCACGCTCAAAGTTTAAACGCATGTTAAAACAGCATCTGCTCCAACAATTCAAACTTGTACCGTTGGAGAGGAACGTTGGTGGCTTCAAAAGTTATTTTTACCTTTAAAAAACGGAACCACTAATTTTGATTTTTTACAATGTACTAATCTTATATATATAATTTTAAAGTTGTAACACTTAACCCCGGGGTTATATTTTCAATTTACATGTTTAAAAAAAATAAATAGGATTTTTCTTGTCTTGAGGGCTCCTGAATTGACCTTACACTGCGAATCTTTTGGGAAGAAACATCTTGTAAGTGGCTTGACTTGAAAACAATTTTCCAGACATTTAAAGCTTCTTTTACTAGGTTCGAGTCTCATTTTTCGTTCAAAAATTATTCGAAGTCAATAGGCTTGTAACCCTGTTTTTCGAGGCTGGATACAGGTAGAATGCATCCATAAAAATTTTATCGCGGATGTTTTTGAAAAATTTGCAAGATTTTAGCCTTTTCTTTGTTTTCACGAAGGAAGTATTCTTTAATTGGACAAAATTCTTAGTAATTTGATGCTAAAAAACTAAATAGGGTCTTTCTTCTGTTTAAGGCTCCTGAATTGAGCTTACTGTGCTAACCAAGCAAGTTTTTCGGCATGAAGTTTCTTGAAGGTGGCTGGACTTGAAAACTATTTTCAAATCGCCTAAAGCTTCTGTTTTCAGCAAGTTCGGTTCTTTCTTTTCGTTCCAAAAGTTATTTGAAGTCAATGTGTAATATCCGTGCGCTGTCTACGGTTACGGGTTGGGTTGGGTGTTATTCTAAAGCACTTAAACCTCGGAGTTAATGAGGAAAGGTTTCAAAGTTTCAGACTTGAATTTAATTGTGCAGATATAAAATATTCAATTGGTTTAATACAAAGTTAGATCTACTGCTTGTAAATGTTAGAAGTTCTGTGAAGATGAGAGAGTTAAAGCTATTAAAGAGAGGCAGCTCGGTGGTATAAGGTTTAGTTTTGACTATTGTCTTAGGTTTCAGTCCTATCAATGGTTATTTAATCTTAGGTTATTTTTACCCATTTTGGTTAATATCCTTGGGATTTTTTCATAGTTATTTTCTACCACACGGGTCCATGTTAGTTAAAGTAACAGATAACATGTTTACCTGCTTGACGAATTCCGTCATGGACAAACATTCTTTGACGTGTCCCGTCAAGATGAAATTCCATGATTATTTATGATGCTTTCTATGTATTGTTAAAATCCGGTTTACTATTAGTAACCATCTCTTTTTGTTCTCCTTTGTATTGTGAAAATTTCGAATTGTGCGTTTAATTTGTAATTTATGAGCATGTCACACATTATAGTTCACTATACTGCCTCCCTCATAGAAAATGTAAGTGTTCCACTCACTCACAAGCAAGAGTTTCAAATGTCCATTTTCGAGTTCATATATTCTTGTGCTTTATCAATCCCGTACTTGTCATAAATATTACGGGCCTCCTCGTCTTCCATAATTTTCTTCGCTTGAAGAATGATTTTGAACATGTCCTCACGACCACCCTTGTCCGGATGACAGAGCATTGCCAATGTTTTGAAATAATTCTGGATAGTACTGATTGTGGCCCCTGTGGCAAGAATAGAAGTTCATAAAATTTTGGAGGGTGACTGAGGGGGCTCTGCGCGTTGATCGCCTCCAGCCTCCTCTGAATGACCTTCTTTGAGGTCTGCTCTGTTCTTACCCTACTCCATAGCTTTCTTTTATCTATCTCGGCATTCTCCAACTCCCGAGCTAAGCACTCCCGCTCGTCCACCAGAGCGATACATTCCCTTGTCTTGGTTTCGGCTACATTTGTAATCTCCTCCAACTCTTTCTTTATAGTTTCCACCTGCCTCCTGCAGAACTCCCGCTGATTCCCAGCGTATTCAAGTTGCCGTTTGGTCTCGAGCAATTGATCACCTAATCTTTGACTTTCAAGTTGTAACTGCCGCAGCTCCTCTTCGAGCCGAGCCCCGGCTGTTCCCAGCATTTCGCTGTTGTCAATCTTCTTTTGTTGTTCGTCGATTCTGTGTTGGATCTCAATTAGCCTCATAGCACTAATAGGTGCTCTATCCACTATATTGGGCGGTTGCAGCTGTGTCAGTGGCACTACGTGCTTTCTATTTGAGGTTATTCCAACAATCCGGTACACTTGGTGCCTGACTATTGACCTGATCTCGAACAACTCGGGTAGATAGTAGCAATAATCACCGATTTTTGGTTCTGCCATTCTTACATATCATACACATAAATTAGTCTAATGTGTCAATCTCAACTTCTGCCATATCTGGTACAGATTTTAACTTTTTTGCTTTTATAACTACAATGTTTGTTTCACCATCACACCGTTCAACTGTCCTTTTTCTTGTCAATTTTTGTTCCTTTGTACGTTGTTTTAGATGATGAAAATAACCTAGTTCCCTCATTGGGTTAATGGGTTGCAGTGCAATTACAGGATTGGTGCCACTGCGTAGCATATCGATTGAAAGAAACACCCGTACCAAACAAAATATGATTTTAGATCCAATAAAAAGAGTAATCAAACTGATGGTTATTTCCCTGGCCACATGCCAGATTTGTTTCACTTCATTATCCAAGTGTTCAAAAATTAGCAATTCATGTCACTGATGATTGTACTTTAAGTCCGTGTTGAAATACTCTAGAGTCTCATGCTCATATAAACCTCCTTTTCCAAGGAAAACTTCTCTTCCTGTTATCGTTTTTCTCGAATGCCTTAATCTTTGGACCCTTTTGCTGAGTTCCAGGTCCTTTTCATTGAATAATCCTTCCATTGGCGCCGAAGTTGACCAATTGACGTTAACTCTATAATTAGGCATATCATTGGGTTTATCAGTCAATTGTATTCTTCGCCCATATGTTATCCATGACCAATTTTGCAACTCAAGAGCGTTCGGGTACATGGGGTTGCAATTAATCAGTGTGAAATTTCTATTGAATACTCCAGAAATGGGGTCAATGTATCTAATTCTTTCTGAACTATTGTCAGAAGACACCCTAATTGGTACTTACTCCGTACAAAACTGATTTTCTACAACATGTACGATTACTTTAGCGCACCTATGGACATAAAGTATTCCTCCCGCTCTTTCTGTATGTTAATAAATATAAACTAAAACACTCAACCCTGATTGGTTGAAATTATGGAAATACCATTCCTTTTTATGTTTAACTGTTTACCCGTTAGTAACACAACACGCTACCCCTTTAGTCGGTACCAGTCATACCTGATATAATAATAAAGTATATTTCTCTCTCTCTACTCCGCTCTTGTTTTAGTATTGAGATATAAGTTAGACTTTAGCATTTCGGCCGGTGCACTGTCTGCTGAAGCTCAGATAGAAGAGTAACAGACTAGAGATCTAGATCTTTAGTTAGTCAGGTAAGCCTTAAGATTAGACTATGTTCTTGAGACACCATAATAAAGACAAATACAGTCAGTAAAAGATAGACTCAGAAACGATATAATAAATTATAATAATTGGTTAACAAAAATTATTGAACTAAAACAGAATTAAAAACAGCTACATTTGATATTATCCAAATCATTTCAGAATTTACTTTCTTATTTTGGTTAGATAACTTTGAACACATTTACGAGAAACGAATAGAGTTTGGAGAAACATTTCACGAAGAAATTGAAAATCTGAATGAAGAACTTAGACACATCTGGTACTGTAAGTACTATTCACCACACTTCGAAAGTACATTAAAAGTATGTTCAGACAGTATAAATTACATACAAGGACTAGAAGATTATGTACAAATAACGGATCAAGGACAACTAGGTTCCTCATCATTTAGCCTATCAAAAACACTAACAAATACGTCAACACCAAAAGACGTTCAAGTAAACACAAGTCTGCAATCAAAACAAAAATCAACAATAAAACCTGACAAACCACTAACGTCAAAATTGTTCGGAAATCAACAAAATGTTGTAAATGAAATACATATTTCCGATTCAGATGAAAAAGGAAAAGAAATAAAATTTGGGAACTGGATACCACCAACAGTAAATCAGAGAGTTAGAAAGAAAACTCAACAAACAATGAATCAGGAATATATTAGAAATAATACATATATAGGCTCACTAAACGAAAACAATGATAATCACGACTTGCATTGGGAACAACAAATGTACAACTACAATGATTTAAAAGACTAAATCACTGAAAAAGTAATAAATCATACAAATAAATTAATAGACAATATAGAAAACAAATTCAGACAATTAAACGAAAATATGGAAAGAAAACAAGACGAAGCATTACAATCAATGTTTAACAGATTCGAAAGAACGATAAACGACATCAATATACAATATAATACACGAACAGAAAACAGAAATGTAGAAAACAATAATATCCAAAACAACAGGCATGAAATTAGAACACGACGATCAACCCCAAGTACAACACATTCAAATACAACAGAAGAAAGAGAAACAACAGTAACAGAACCCCCATTACCATTCTATAAACAATTGACATCAATGAGTATAAACGAAGAACCACAAATTGAACAAAACATAAGCAGTGGTTCAACACCAACGACAATTAGACCATTTGACGGCACAGATCCAGCATATACTGTCGAAGAATATCTAAACAGTATAGTAGCAGCAATGATAATTAGCAGTGGTATAGAACCAGTAAACAAACCAGGACACCACCAACGGAAAGTAAAAAGAGCAGCCTTAATATTACACACACTACAAGGTCCAGCTCAAAAATGGTATTCAACTCTACCGAGTGAAACCAAATTGGATTGGGAAACATTTTGCAAAGAATTCTCAGATATGTTCGACTGAGAAAAATCAAAACAACAAGCAAAAATAGTATTACACCAGTTAAAAAAACATACAAACGAATCATTACTATCACTTGCTCTAAGAATAGAAACACTTGTCAAAACAGCATATTCACTATA
>NC_134469.1:34998241-35018241 GCF_964194025.1 Convolutriloba macropyga
CGATCAACTCTTTGCCCTGCGTCAAATAATAGAGAAATCAATGGCGTTTCAATTGGATATTAGCTTTTGTTTCATAGACTTTCGAGCGGCATTCGATTCTGTCGATCGTGAGCAGATGTACCAGATAATGAAACACTATGGTCTGCCGCAAAAAGTGATAAACACCATAAGAAACAGCTATGATGGATTCAAATGTCGAGTCAAAGCCGAAGGTGAGAAGGGACGCTTATTTGATGTCAGAACAGGCGTTAGGCAGGGTGATGTGTGGTCCCCAATCCTATTCGGCCTTGTCATCAACTACATTTTAGCTAACTCGGTGCATGGAGGATTAGACATTGGGAGACTGGTGGCTGACTTAGATTTTGCTGATGATGTTGCTCTCGTGGGGGTCTCAGACAGTGAGGTGCAAGAAAACCTACATCGAATCGAGGCCCTAGCGGAAGCCGCTGGTCTGAAGATTAATGTGGCCAAAACAAAGAATATGGGCGTAAAATGCGACAGCCCAAATGTTGTTGCAGTGCCTAGTATCAAACAGAACGTGGAGATACTCACTGGAACACATAAGGGGAAACTAGGACTCCTGGCAGAGACATCTAGCCAGTCACGACTAACCATCGGCACGGAGGTGCTGCTGGGAACGAAAAAGAAAGCGGGCTGGTTCGAAACACAAGATGGCCGGAAGCTCAGATTGAAAAGCTTAGCGGAGGCTAAGCCAGCGTTGGTAGCTTCACAACAACAATCT
Organism: Convolutriloba macropyga; assembly: GCF_964194025.1. Classification (NCBI taxonomy): domain Eukaryota; kingdom Metazoa; phylum Xenacoelomorpha; order Acoela; family Convolutidae; genus Convolutriloba; species Convolutriloba macropyga. The sequence goes on from NC_134469.1 coordinate 34,998,984, forward strand.
GCAGTAGCGGATTTAGAGTCGCTAGAAAATGAGAGTGGGTCAGCGGTGGCTGATCAAGAGTCTTTAAGATGTCAGAACTGTCAGCGGCAATTCAGTACAGTTACCGGACGCAAAGTGCACCAAACAAGATTCTGCAAAGCCGGTTTGTCAAAGAATGTCGTCGACAAGTCAAAGTTCGAGCAACTAGAGGCGAGCCTCACCTGTGACAAGTGTGAAAGGAAGTTCAAAACAGTCAATGGCCGAAAAGTTCACCAATCGAGATACTGTGGCAAACCTAAAGCAGCTGCCACACGCGTGTTTTCCTGCAAAGTACAAGATGTTATCGGAAACGAGTTTGAAAACATAGAAACGTTCAAGTATCTCGGATCATATGTCAGCCTCAAGCATGGAGACCTCCAGGAAGTCAATTGCAAACTTGCAGAAGGTAGACAACGGTTTGCTAACTTCCAAAATCTCTGGAAGAGCAAGCAGCTCAGCGTGCACCTCAAGTGCAATTTGTACAAAGCACTCGTTTTATCAGCCGTGCTGTACAGCTCAGAGACTTGGACTCTTTCGAAATTAATGGAGAGAAAACTTGAGAGTTTCCACTGTGGTTGTCTTCGGAGAATTCTACGTGTGTCATATCTGGAGAAAGCAACGAACGATGAAATTATGTCAAGATCGCGAATGCCCCAACTATCCACGATGATCATGCTCAAACGGATAAAATGGTACGGTCACATCCAGAGAATGGAACCAGGAAGATTAGCCCGCAGTGCCTTCGATTGGGACCCGCCCGATCAATACGCCCATGCCAGACGCGCTCCTGGGGGGCAACGGAAAACGTGGATGAGTCAAATCGAAGGAGACTGTGTACGAAACAAAGTATCGTTCACCAGATTGCAGGAGAAAGCAGCAACCGGGTCAAAGAATGCCTTCAACAATTTTGTCGTACAGCACTTCACAGAATAACCAAACAAATAACTCTTCTTGTTTTGTTTGTATTTGTATTTGTATTTGTATTTGTTGCCAACCGTGCCTTTATTTCATATTTGGAATTAAAGTGTTGAAACAGTAGTAGTAGTAGTAGTAGTATTAGTAGTAGTAGTAGTAGTAGTAGTAGTAGTAGTAGTAGTAGTAGTAGTAGTAGTAGTGTACTGTGGCAAACCTGTGGCAATCGAGATACTGTGGCAAACCTAAAGCAGTTGCCACACGCGTGTTTTCCTGCAAAGTACAAGATGTTCTCGGAAACGAGTTTGAAAACATAGAAGCGTTCAAGTATCTCGGATCATTTGTCAGCCTCAAGCATGGAGACCTGCAGGAAGTCAATTGCAAACTTGCAGACGGTAGACAACGGTTTGCTAACTTCCAAAATCTCTGGAAGAGCAAGCAGCTCAGCGTGCACCTGAAGTGCAATTTGTACAAAGCACTCGTTTTATCAGCCGTGCTGTACAGCTCAGAGACTTGGACTCTTTCGAAATTAATGGAGAGAAAACTTGAGAGTTTCCACTGTGGTTGTCTTCGGAGAATTCTACGTGTGTCATATCTGGAGAAAGCAACGAACGAAGAAATTATGTCAAGATCACGAATGCCCCAACTATCCACGATGATCATGCTCAAACGGATAAAATGGTACGGACACATCCAGAGAATGGAACCAGGAAGATTAGCCCGCAGTGCCTTCGATTGGGACCCGCCCGATCAATACGTCCATGCTAGACGCGCTCCTGGGGGGCAACGGAAAACGTGGATGAGTCAAATCGAAGGAGACTGTGTACGAAACAAAGTATCGTTCAACAGATTGCAGGAGAAAGCAGCAACCGGGTCAAAGAATGCCTTCAACAATTTCGTCGTACAGCACTTCACAGAATAACCAAACAAATAACTCTTCTTGTTTTGTTTGTATTTGTTGCCAACTGTGCCTTTATTTCATATTTGGAATTAAAGTGTTGAAACAGTAGTAGTAGTAGTAGTAGTAGTAGTAGTAGTAGTAGTAGTAGTAGTAGTAGTAGTAGTAGTAGTAGTAGTAGTAGTAGTAGTAGTAGTAGTAGTAGTAGTAGTAGTAGTAGTAGTAGTAGTAGTAGTAGTAGTAGTAGTAGTAGTAGTAGTAGTAGTGTACTGTGGCAAACCTGTGGCAATCGAGATACTGTGGCAAACCTAAAGCAGTTGCCACACGCGTGTTTTCCTGCAAAGTACAAGATGTTCTCGGAAACGAGTTTGAAAACATAGAAGCGTTCAAGTATCTCGGATCATTTGTCAGCCTCAAGCATGGAGACCTGCAGGAAGTCAATTGCAAACTTGCAGACGGTAGACAACGGTTTGCTAACTTCCAAAATCTCTGGAAGAGCAAGCAGCTCAGCGTGCACCTGAAGTGCAATTTGTACAAAGCACTCGTTTTATCAGCCGTGCTGTACAGCTCAGAGACTTGGACTCTTTCGAAATTAATGGAGAGAAAACTTGAGAGTTTCCACTGTGGTTGTCTTCGGAGAATTCTACGTGTGTCATATCTGGAGAAAGCAACGAACGAAGAAATTATGTCAAGATCACGAATGCCCCAACTATCCACGATGATCATGCTCAAACGGATAAAATGGTACGGACTCATCCAGAGAATGGAACCAGGAAGATTAGCCCGCAGTGCCTTCGATTGGGACCCGCCCGATCAATACGTCCATGCTAGACGCGCTCCTGGGGGGCAACGGAAAACGTGGATGAGTCAAATCGAAGGAGACTGTGTACGAAACAAAGTATCGTTCAACAGATTGCAGGAGAAAGCAGCAACCGGGTCAAAGAATGCCTTCAACAATTTCGTCGTACAGCACTTCACAGAATAACCAAACAAATAACTCTTCTTGTTTTGTTTGTATTTGTTGCCAACTGTGCCTTTATTTCATATTTGGAATTAAAGTGTTGAAACAGTAGTAGTAGTAGTAGTAGTAGTAGTAGTAGTAGTAGTAGTAGTAGTAGTAGTAGTAGTAGTAGTAGTAGTAGTAGTAGTAGTAGTAGTAGTAGTAGTAGCAGCAGCAGTAGTAGTAGTAGTAGTAGTAGTAGTAGTAGTAGTAGTAGTAGTAGTAGTAGTAGTAGTAGTAGTAGTAGTAGTAGTAGTAGTAGTAGTAGGGGGGGACAAAATCCAACCTCACCTCCACGTGGTGTCCCCTGGGGGTAGGTCATGTGCTGCGGCTCTCCGCTCACATTGTCGAGCTAACGAGGCACTGGTCTTCTAGTTTGTGGCGCAACTAGTCGTATCTCAGCCTTCAAACACCAAAGCAATGAGTACATTCAACCATGGCCCCGAGTCCCGGGTAAGGGGTGCTAAGAATCTCCCGAGGAACCAACTCAGAATTGCAACTTTAAACGTCAGAACACTGACCCAAGCCGGATCTTTAGAGGCTTTGAAAATGGATCTGGCGCAATACAAGTTGGATATTCTGGGAGTGCAGGAGACGAGATTGCAGGAGCAAGAAATTGATCTCGGAGACCACAAGCTCTACCTGTCTGACTCGTGGTTGTCTGGTGTAAAGTCGAGACAAGGAGGAGTGGGCGTTGCTGTAAAGAAGTCATTGATAAACAGCATCGTAGAACAAGTGGCTCTAAATGAACGTATTTGCTACGTCAAGTTCGCGGCTCGGAGGAGAGCCAATCTAGTTGTTGTTGTCTGCTACGCACCTACGAATGAAGCTAGTCTCCAAGAGAAGGATTTGTTTTGGAGTCAACTTTCAGACCTAGTTTCCAGCTTCAAACATAGGGAGCGTATTTGTGTCATCGGTGACCTCAATGCAGAGCCTGGACACCAGTTGAATGACACCATGAGCTGCAGAGGCCCGTTTGGAATGGGTGAAGAAAATGAAAACTCGGAAAATTTGTTATCATTTTGCACTTCACACAAATTGCTCGTCGGTGGTACATGGTTCCAGCATCGACAAGTGCATCGGTACACCTACAACCCTCCCGATCCGAGTTGTCGAAAAAAGATGCTGGATCACATTCTGTTTGCAGAGAGATACAGAGGATGTCTGACGAATGTGAGGACCAGAAGAGGGAAAACCACAATTACCGATCATGAACTGGTCATTGCGGAAGTATCTATGAAACTTTTGTCTTAAAAGCCATGTTTCACGCCCAGAATCAGTTCTGCAAAGCTGCAAGACGAAACAACGCGTGACTTATTCACGCAGGAGGTCAAGTTACATCTTGATAAAAGCGGCGATTTCGAGAATACAGAGCAGTCTTGGGACAATTTTCGAAAAGCCCTGAACCAAGCAGCAGTGAAATGCCTCCTTCCGGACAAGCGAGTGAACAAACCTTGGATTTCTCCAGATTCTCTGGTACTTATCCGGAAACGAGCTGATCTACAGTTGAAGAAACACAGCAGCGCGGTGGCGTTGTTAGAGTTCACAAACTGCTGTAAGGAAGTCAGAAAAGCTCTACGTGCAGACAAACGGGCATGGCTTGAACGCAAAGGCCAAGAAGTGCAGAGCTTTGCGGACAGAGGCAACTTGAAGGAGGTTTTTGGGGCATCAAAGCAGATTTACCGAAACTGGAGTCGCCAGTTGACCAAATTAGTTTCAAGCACTGGCGTCAACTTACGGACGAAAGAGGAACGACTTGAACGCTGGACGGAACATTTTAGTCAACTCCTGAATCCCTCAACATCCAGTTGCAGTACGAGATTGGATCCCGAAGAAGCAGCTGAAAGCTTGTCGATTGACCTGAGTCCAATTCGATTTGAAGAAGTGCTTGAAGCTGTCCGCAGGTTGAAGAATGGCAAGGCAAGTGGACCCGATAACATTTCCTGTGAGATGTTGAAAGCACACAAGGGTATTGTCGAGTGGCTCTGGGACATCATAGATAAGTGTTGGTCGACGGAAGTTCTGCCCGATGACTGGAAGGTAGCAGAAATTGTCCCATTATACAAGAGTAAAGGAAAGAGGTCAGAGTGTTCGAACCACCGAGGGATCTCTCTATTGTCAGTACCAGGCAAAGTGTTCGCTTCCGTTATTCTCAATCGATGCAAAGATTCAGTGGATCGCGTCTTAAGGGAAGAGCAGTGCGGCTTCAGAAAAAGCAGAGGATGCGCCGATCAACTCTTTGCACTGCGTCAAATAATAGAGAAATCAATGGCGTTTCAATTGGATATTAGCTTTTGTTTCATAGACTTTCGAGCGGCATTCGATTCTGTCGATCGTGAGCAGATGTACCAGATAATGAAACACTATGGTCTTCCGCAAAAAGTAATAAACATCATAAGAAACAGCTGTGATGGATTCAAATGTCGAGTCAAAGCCGAAGGTGAGAAAGGACGCTTATTTGATGTCAGAACGGGCGTTAGGCAGGGTGATGTGTGGTCCCCAATCCTATTCGGCCTTGTCATCAACTACATTTTGGCTAACTCGGTGCATGGAGGATTAGACATTGGGAGATTGGTGGCTGACTTAGATTTTGCTGATGATGTTGCTCTCGTGGGGGTCTCAGACAGTGAGGTGCAAGAAAACCTACATCGAATCGAGGCCCTTGCGGAAGCCGCTGGTCTGAAGATTAATGTGGCCAAAACAAAGAATATGGGCGTAAAATGCGACAGCCCAAATGTTGTTGCAGTGCCTGGTATCCAACAGAACGTGGAGATACTCACTGGAACACATAAAGGCAAACTAGGACTCCTGGCAGCGACATCTAGCCAGTCACGACTAACCATCAGCACGGAGGTGCTGCTGGGAACGAAAAAGAAAGCGGGCTGGTTCGAAACACAAGATGGCCGGAAGCTAAGATTGAAAAGCTTAGCGGCGGCTAAGCCAGCGTTGGTAGCTTCACAACAACAATCTGTGGTAGCAGATTCAGAGTCGCTAGAAAATGAGAGTCGGTCAGTGGTGGCTGACCAAGAGTCTTTAAGATGTCAGAATTGTCAGCGGCAATTCAGTACAGTTACCGGACGCAAAGTGCACCAAACAAGATTCTGCAAAGCCGGTTTGTCAAAGAATGTCGTCGACAAGTCAAAGTTCGAGCAACTAGAGGCGAGCCTTACCTGTGACAAGTGTGAAAGAAAGTTCAAAACAGTCAATGGACGAAAAGTTCACCAATCGAGATACTGTGGCAAACCTAAAGCAGTTGCCACACGCGTGTTTTCCTGCAAAGTACAAGATGTTCTCGGAAACGAGTTTGAAAACATAGAAGCGTTCAAGTATCTCGGATCATATGTCAGCCTCAAGCATGGAGACCTGCAGGAAGTCAATTGCAAACTTGCAGAAGGTAGACAACGGTTTGCTAACTTCCAAAATCTCTGGAAGAGCAAGCAGCTCAGCGTGCACCTCAAGTGCAAATTGTACAAAGCACTCGTTTTATCAGCCGTGCTGTACAGCTCAGAGACTTGGACTCTTTCGAAATTAATGGAGAGAAAACTTGAGAGTTTCCACTGTGGTTGTCTTCGGAGAATTCTACGTGTGTCATATCTGGAGAAAGCAACGAACGAAGAAATTATGTCAAGATCACGAATGCCCCAACTATCCACGATGATCATGCTCAAACGGATAAAATGGTACGGACACATCCAGAGAATGGAACCAGGAAGATTAGCCCGCAGTGCCTTCGATTAGGACCCGCCCGATCAATACGTCCATGCTAGACGCGCTCCTGGGGGGCAACGGAAAACATGGATGAGTCAAATCGAAGGAGACTGTGTACGAAACAAAGTATCGTTCACCAGATTGCAGGAGAAAGCAGCAACCGGGTCAAAGAATGCCTTCAACAATTTCGTCGTACAGCACTTCACAGAATAACCAAACAAATAACTCTTCTTGTTTTGTTTGTATTTGTTGCCAACCGTGCCTTTATTTCATATTTGGAATTAAAGTGTTGAAACAGTAGTAGTAGTAGTAGTAGTAGTAGTAGTAGTAGTAGTAGTAGTAGTAGTAGCAGCAGTAGTAGTAGTAGTAGTAGTAGTAGTAGTAGTAGTAGTAGTAGTAGTAGTAGTAGTAGTAGTAGTAGTAGTAGTTATAGTAGTAGTAGTTATAGTAGTAGTAGTAGTAGTAGTAGTAGTAGTAGTAGTAGTAGTAGTAGTAGTAGTAGTAATAGTGGTAGTAGTAGTAGTAGTAGTAGTAGTAGTAGTAGTAGTAGTAGTAGTAGTAGTAGTAGTAGTAGTAGTAGTAGTAGTAGTAGTAGTAGTAATAGTAGTAGTAGTAGTATTATTAGTTGTAGTAGTAGTAATAGTTGTAGTAGTAGTAGTAGTAATAGTAGTAGTAGTACTAGTGGTTGTGGTGGTACTACTACTACTACTACTACTACTTTTACTACTACTACTACTACTACTACTACTACTACTACTACTACTACTACTACTACTACTACCACTACTACTACTAATACTACTGATACTACTACTACAACTACTACTTTTTACTTTTACTACTAATACTACTACTGCTACTACTACTATTTAGATTATATAAATTCTAGAAAGGCACATAAGAATAATTTTCTTGAAAATTTAATTCCTTTAGAACAAATCGATTTTTTTGACAGCCAGTTCACTCTTTCATGCCATTAATTATGTTGTTCATGACATTAACGGCAATTGCTTCGAACGACCGACGCACAACCAGCTCGACTTTTTGGATCGGCAGAAGTCCATAATGAAATCGCGTCAATGATGCGCCCTGTTTTTTCTATTCCTAGAAGCTCTTACCACAACATAAACACTTTTTTGACTCCTATTTTTTAAAAAAAAGCCAGGAGCAAAATTCGAAACTTCTTGAAGTATTTCTCGAAGCAGCTCTACGGTGTCTTTACTCAAGTGCCATCCCTCCCGATTTTGAAAGATCGATAATTAAACTCATACTCAAACTAGCAGTAAAAATTGTTTATCTTAAATCTAATTGTAATTGGTTCTGTCAAAAAGACGGTGTGGCAATGGGTGCTTCGCTGGCAGTTATTTCGGCCAATATTTGGATGAAAACTTTTGAAGAGAAACCTAGTGCTGAGGTTGAGATGAGTTTGGGAGAAACGAAAAGTTCTAAACAAATATGTCCATGCTGCCATAAAAAATGGCTTGGAATAGCAATGCTGTCAAAAACAAAAAATATTAGAATTTCTATCACATAAAATGTAAAAACTAAAAATATAAAGAGCGTACAAGCAACTGGAATTATTTTGACGAAGCCCTACAAATCAAAGAAAAAATATGGCGAAACAAACAGTATCCGGAAAGCCACATTTTTATTACAGTTTAGAGGTTTTTAGACTTAACAAAAAGACTTTTAGACATTTAGAGGTTTTTAGACTTTTAGAGGTTTTTAGACTTTTCTGTGTTGTGATCTGCACAACACAGAAACTAAACACCTGCTTACCAACCCTAAAGTCTAGTTTTGACCAGCATCTAAAGTCACACGTGATATTCGGAACAACATGTAGTGGATGCAATTCCGCCTATTTTGGGCAAACTTGCAGAATTGAAACCACGCGGATGGCAGAGCATCAAAAAAGTACTCACCGGTAGCTCAGCATGAAAGCAAATGTTGCGATACTTCAAGCGCGTTTGATTGGCGTATAGTAGATCAGTGCAATAGTGGTAGTAGTAGTGGTAGTAGTATTATTATTACTATTTGTAGTAGTAGTAGTAGTAGTAGTAGTAGTAGTAGTAGTAGTAGTAGTAGTAGTAGTAGTAGTAGTAGTAGTAGTAGTAGTAGTAGTAGTAGTAGTAGTAGTAGTAGTAGTAGTAGTAGTAGTAGTAGTAGTAGTAGTAGTAGTAGTAGTAGTAGTAGTAGTAGTAGTAGTAGTAGTAGTAGTAGTAGTAGTAGTAGTAGTAGTAAGCAATGAGTACTAGGACTCCTGGCAGAGACATCTAGCCAGTCACGACTAACCATCGGCACGGAGGTGCTGCTGGGAACGAAAAAGAAAGCGGGCTGGTTCGAAACACAAGATGGCCGGAAGCTCAGATTGAAAAGCTTAGCGGAGGCTAAGCCAGCTTTGGTAGCTTCACAACAACAATCTGCAGTAGCGGATTTAGAGTCGCTAGAAAATGAGAGTGGGTCAGCGGTGGCTGATCAAGAGTCTTTAAGATGTCAGAACTGTCAGCGGCAATTCAGTACAGTTACCGGACGCAAAGTGCACCAAACAAGATTCTGCAAAGCCGGTTTGTCAAAGAATGTCGTCGACAAGTCAAAGTTCGAGCAACTAGAGGCGAGCCTCACCTGTGACAAGTGTGAAAGGAAGTTCAAAACAGTCAATGGCCGAAAAGTTCACCAATCGAGATACTGTGGCAAACCTAAAGCAGCTGCCACACGCGTGTTTTCCTGCAAAGTACAAGATGTTATCGGAAACGAGTTTGAAAACATAGAAGCGTTCAAGTATCTCGGATCATATGTCAGCCTCAAGCATGGAGACCTGCAGGAAGTCAATTGCAAACTTGCAGAAGGTAGACAACGGTTTGCTAACTTCCAAAATCTCTGGAAGAGCAAGCAGCTCAGCGTGCACCTCAAGTGCAATTTGTACAAAGCACTCGTTTTATCAGCCGTGCTGTACAGCTCAGAGACTTGGACTCTTTCGAAATTAATGGAGAGAAAACTTGAGAGTTTCCACTGTGGTTGTCTTCGGAGAATTCTACGTGTGTCATATCTGGAGAAAGCAACGAACGAAGAAATTATGTCAAGATCACGAATGCCCCAACTATCCACGATGATCATGCTCAAACGGATAAAATGGTACGGTCACATCCAGAGAATGGAACCAGGAAGATTAGCCCGCAGTGCCTTCGATTGGGACCCGCCCGATCAATACGCCCATGCCAGACGCGCTCCTGGGGGGCAACGGAAAACGTGGATGAGTCAAATCGAAGGAGACTGTGTACGAAACAAAGTATCGTTCACCAGATTGCAGGAGAAAGCAGCAACCGGGTCAAAGAATGCCTTCGACAATTTCGTCGTACAGCACTTCACAGAATAACCAAACAAATAACTCTTCTTGTTTTGTTTGTATTTGTATTTGTATTTGTATTTGTTGCCAACCGTGCCTTTATTTCATATTTGGAATTAAAGTGTTGAAACAGTAGTAGTAGTAGTAGTAGTAGTAGTAGTAGTAGTAGTAGTAGTAGTAGTAGTAGTAGTAGTAGTAGTAGTAGTAGTAGTAGTAGTAGTAGTAGTAGTAGTAGTAGTAGTAGTAGTAGTTATAGTAGTAGTAGTAGTAGTAGTAGTAGTAGTAGTAGTAGTGGTAGTAGTAGTAGTAGTGGTAGTAGTGGTAGTAGTAGTAGTAGTAGTAGTAGTAGTAGTAGTAGTAGTAGTAGTAGTAGTAGTAGTAGTAGTAGTAGTAGTAGTAGTAGTAGCCTTTTCTGAATTTGGGCAATTTCTTCGACCATTTTCAGAATAGCCGTGAAAAACATTTTACCCAAATTAAGAAGACCATTTTACGAAAAACTTCCGCCTCCCAAATTCAGAAGAGGGTTGCCCAAATTCAGAAATGGATTTTTTGACCAATTTCGGAATTGGCCCGGTGCCCATTTTCCTACTCCACTCCTACTACTCCTTGGAATTTGGGTAAGTGTTATGGGGATGATGGCCGAATCCGAAATTGGGCTAAAAAGGGTTGTGAAACTACGACAAAAGAAAGACACTTCTCATTTTCAAGACTTTCAAAAGTTTAATGATTAAAATGCAAAAATTCGACCAGAAATTTAACAAACACCAAACACGAAAAAAAATTCGCCCAAATTTATGTGGCAGTGCAGGTCAATTGTTAAACATAACAGGCAAAACTTTGACAAACAGCTATAACAAACATGTCTTTCCTCTATTTAAATCGAAGCAGTCAGCAGCAGTTGTGAAGCTAGGAAATGACTTCCTCGTGATGTATCTGTCCACGTAGGGCGAATTCTAAGATTATGTTGCGCATTCTCTCGAGCAAGCTTCTCATCGTGTATTGGTCTTTCAGATTGTGCTAATGATGTTTTCATGGGTTATTTGGCGTGTTTTGCGTTTATTTTTAAATCAGTGAAGTCGTTTCCTAAAGATGAACGCATTCAGATCTTGCTAGAATATTTTGAGATGATTCAAAACTTGCAAGATACTTGCTGCAATCTTGCAAGATATCAACGCAAGAAAACAAGTAAAATAAATATAAAAACACTCTAGAAAACTTTTTTGAGACACAATATCGCTAATAAAAACAAGTTACCAAATTGATAATCAAGAGAAATTTTTTTAATCCAGATTCAAAATCTTGCGAGAATCTGGCAACAATCTTGAGAATTTTTAATTTCTGGCAAACTTTTTTTGATTATTTTGGGCACCTAATTGAAAATCAGCTGAACTGTTTTTCAAGAGCATATCGAAATGCAGAACTCATTCTAATTGACTTTTCCTAAATACCGTTCAAACATGAAGATTATGAAAAATTGGGTATATTTGAGGAATTTGTTAATATCTCTAAAGTACTGTTTCAAAAGTGTTCAGCATAGTCGCATTTTTATGATACTGAGCTGTTCTTTTTTACCCGGCTGGCTGCTTCCTTCATTCGTTGTAATAGAAAAGTTATTTACGGCCAAACTTGATAAAAAAATCTTCCAGATTGTGATATTAAATATTTTATTCGAATTTTTGTTCTGCAGAAAGCATTTTCTGAGAGTCACTTAATTTTAAATTATCATTAGGTAGCAAGTACTACAAAAAAACAATTGTCAGTAATTAATTGAGAGGACAAATCAAATAGTTGCTGCGAAATACTCAATCATATGTTTTGTGTTGCGATAACATCATTTTTCTCTGATGAAATAGATACCTGCCGAAAATCCTAAATGGTGGAAAGTCTCAACGTTCTAATCCCCTCGAAACTCTTTCTGTAACCAAATAGGACTTCTTTTGAGTTTTAGACAAGTTTGAAGTGAGAATTAAGTCTCAAAATTTTACGAAAATTGAAAAAATTCAAAAACTTTTTGATTTTTAGAAGTTGTAAAAAAGTTAGGGTAAAATGGATCACGGATAGTTTTTGATACTTTTTCATGATTGTTTCAATAATTTTTTCTGTTCATAACAAAACTGAGTGAAGTGGCAGGTAGTACAAAGATCGAACAAAAGCATCCAGTGTGTTCCAGATTGTGATTTTAAATATTTTATTCGACTTTTTGTTCTGTAGAAAGCATTTTCTGAGAGTCCCTTTATCTTAAATTGTTATTAGATAGCAAGTACTACAAACAAATTGTCATTAGTTAGTTGAGCGAGAGAAATCAAAAAGTTGCGGCAAATTTGTCAATCATACGTTTTTTGTTGCGATAACATTATTTTTCTCTGATGAAATAGATACCTGGCAAAACTCCTAATTGGTCAAATGCCTCCCAACCTTCTAATCCCTTTTAAACTCATTCTGCAGCAGAATTGGGCCTCCGTTGAACCCTACACAAGTTTGAAGTGAGAACTAAGGCTCAAAAGGTTGGGAAAATTGAACAAAATTGAAAACTTTTTGATTTTTAGAAGTTGTAAAAAAGTTAGGGTAAAGTGGATCAAGGATAGTTTTTGCTACTTTTTCATTAGACCTTTGCTCTTCATTGGTTACACAATCGACAAAAATTCAACAGTGCACACATTTTAAAGTATAAAACTTCATTTCATTGATTTTTAAGATTATAAAAGTGAAAAGTTTTCAACTAACATTTTTTCATCCTTAATAAGTCAAAGGAAAGTTTTTGTGTTGCAAATAAACTCAAACTCTCAATTTCCACTTCAGCATAGTCCTCATAACGTTTATAAACGTTCTACAACTTCCCTTGTGGAAAGAACGCAGCGCTATGACTGTGCTGCACTTTAACAACTAGAAAAGTTAATTAAAGTCTCTAATAAATTTTCTTACATGCTTTTCAATTGTTTGACTCTCTTTAGTTTTTTGGCGCCTCTTTCAAGTGCTAATGTTTGTTTCATCAAATGTCATTCACTAGCTTCTTGAAATTTTTCTCTTAGCTATTGGTAATTAAGAACAACAACATTTTTCTCTTGAAATGAAAATTAATCAAACTTTTTGTCTGATAAAAGTAAAACACTCTTTTGAAAGCAATGGTTTGGCAGTTAGAAATTTCTCTCAATTGTATCTTTTTGATCATTTACGTTGTTCCAAGCCTATAAAAAGATAATACCCGGGTTATTTGAAGTACTTACGGTGGATAATCAAGTAGAGTCTGCAAATGCTGAGGAACGAAGTTTATTTCGTCGCATAAAATAGGCAATTAGTTTTTGTACTTTCTTATTATTTCTCTGTCAATTACTAATCAAATTACGTAATTGAGGTTGCATTCTCTTCCCTTTAAGCGTATCTTTAATGGGGTTATTAGTTTCTCCCTAAAAAATTTTGTGAATGTTTAATTTTACAGTGAATACTGAAAAACATAACATTTCTCAAATTTTAATCGCTTAGTGGTGTTTTGCGCAAAGAACAGGTTTTTCAGCGTGCAGTATGTGTTTTCTAGTCTCCATTCATGTCCCTGGAGCTACTTGTATGAAAGGATGAGGTTATTTCAACAATTTTTCTTTTTTCACGATTTCATCAAATTTCTGTGGATGTTGTTTTGTGTCCAAACACACAAAACATCATAACCTTCATGGCGAGGTGGGAAATTTTTTCCCACCTTGTCATGAAGGTTTGCCGTGACCTAGAACGTGGAAGTGGACCAGAATTACACCCACAAATACGCCGGGCACGCGTTTTCACGTTGTTTTACGTCGGTTCCGGAGATCTTGGGCTTCGATTTTAGCCAAAAAAATGGGGTACAGAACAGTATTTTGTTAATATCTGCTAAAGTACTGGACCAAATTAAACGAGAGTGGTCGCATTTTGTTAGCACTGAACCCCTCTTGCTTGCAGTGTTTAGTTGGTTTCCCAAATCGGCCTAATCAAAAAGTTATAAATGTTCAAATTTGAAATAGTTCGAATTTTCGGGCTATTATGGGTGACCCAAATTTCGGTACTAAAAAACACGCGATTTACCCAATAAATGTTAGTGTTTTAGAATCCTCAGTTAGCGAGGAGTATCCCCATATATAGTTTATATAGTATTTTATGTAGTTGACATGGTCAATTTTGACACTGCAGAGCGGTCACCTCGCTTTTTTTGGCATTTGGTACGGTACCTTATAGTTGCTATAACTCCTTGAAGAATGTACCGATTGTGCTCATTTTTTAATATGATGCGTATCTCGAGCAGTGCTACAAACAGTACTAAGGGCGTTTATTTTGGTTCGACCGTTTTAGAGAAATTATCCAGTAAACTTGCCCTCGATTTAAGCCCCAGAAGCGGTTGACACCAACGGGTGACCCCGTTGACACCAGTGAAACCTTGAAGCTTTGAACTATATTATGAAAGTTGGGTGTTTTGAAATCCTCAGTTAGTGGGGAGTCTCCCCATATATATTTCGTATGCAGTTTTATGTAGTCCAGATGGTGAATTTTAGCGAAACATGAGCCGTACTTGGTCAATTTTGACATTTGGTACGGTACCTTTATGTTGGAATATCTCCTCGTATAGTGAACCGATTTTTGATTTGTTTGTTGAATTGAACTCAGCTTGAGCCGTACTTGAATCCCTGTAAATGGCGTTTTGTTTCTTTCAGCCGTTTTTGAGAAATTGGCCAGGACACATACCTCCATTTTCACCAATTCGTGTCCGTTACTTTTCGTGTATGTACATGTTACACCATCAAAATTCGCTGTTTTAGACTCGATAGTTAGTTCGTTAGATTCGTTTTGTAATGGGGATTGTCCCCATATATATTTTACAGGCCATTTTATGAAGTTCTGAAGGTCAATTTTAGCTCTGAATGTGCTGTATCTCTGCTCTGGGGTCATTTGGTACGGTACCTTATATTTGCTATAACTCCTCGAAAAATGTACCGATTGGGCTCATTTTTTAATATGATGCGTATCTCAAGCAGTGCTACAGACGGTACTAAGGGCGTTTGTTTTTCTTCAGCCGTTTTCGAGAAATTGACCGGGAAATTTGACCCCAGATTGACCCCTGAGGTTACATTGATGACCATTTTACTGACATGTAAATCTCACTTTTAGAGTTGTCTGAGTTCCATGGCATTAATCCAGAACTCATGCCAAAATAAAACAACGTTTTTTGCGTTGTTTTGGAAGTTCCGGCTGCAATTGGATTTGTCTGGTATTTGTGAGTTTCAAGTGTTTTATTACATTAGCGTTTCATGCATTTGGCGATTTGTAAAGTTACTCTTTTCACAAAAGTTTTCGAAAAATTTTTCAATGAGATCCTTTTTTGAAGAACTGTTTGCACGATATCACTGTTTTATCTCAAACATTTTGGCTTTTCAGGAAAAGAAATGGCCTTGAGAGAAGATGTGCTAACCGCCAGTTTCCTCCAAATGTCAAATTTTTGCACCGAAACTCAGTTTCACTTGATAAATTGCCTACTTTTAGAAAAAAAATTATTTGCAAAAAACATAAAAAAAATCCCCAGTGGGCCATTTGGCCCACTGGGGATTTTTTTTGACCCCTCATCCCAAACTTCTTTTGCGTGCGTCATTTTGCGCTAATAAAAAATTCCAGGCGTATTACGGAAAGACAGCCGTATTTCGTTTTGACGTGGAGAGCCGTGAAGAAAAATATTGTTCCTATTAAAAAAACAACTAAAAAACAACGTTTTTTGCGTTTTTTTGGAAGTTCCGGCTGCAATTGGATTAGTCTGTTATTTGTGAGTTTCAAGTGTTTTGTTACATTAGCGTTTCATGCATTTGGCGATTTGTAAAAACACTTTTTTCACAAAAGTTTTCGAAAAATTTTTCAATGAGATCCTTTTTTGAAGAACTGTTTGCACGATATCACTGTTTTATCTCAAACATTTTGGCTTTCCAGGAATACAAATTGCCTTGCAAAAAAATTTGCTAACCACCAATTTCCTTCAAGTGTCAAATTTTTGCACCGAAACTCAGTTTCAATTGATAAATTGCCTATTTTTAGAAAAAAATTATTTGCAAAAAACATAAAAAAAAATCCCCAGTGGGCCATTTGGCCCACTGGGGATTTTTTTTGACCCCTCATCACAAACCTCTTTTGCGTGCGTCATTTTGCGCTAATAAAAAATTCCAGGCTTTTTGCGGAAAAACATTGCTTTAGGGAGAAAAATACCTGGAGAAACGAATTTCAAGGATTCTATGTATTCTGTCATCCTGTGGTGTATAAATAGGCGTCCAATGAGTTAAAAATTTTATTTTTGAACTTCTTCAATGTGGGAGATTATATTAAAACAATAAATTTGCACTTTCTTTCTCTAAACTTTTGCTCTAGGAAGCAAAAATACCTGGAGAAACAAAATATTTTCAAGTTTTCTATCTATTCTGTCATCCTGAGGGTATTTTTGACCAATTTTAAGATCGACATTATTGCAGTATATAAATTTTTGAAGTTTTTTTGTATTGAAAATTGGGCGAAGATAATAAAACAGGCATTTTTTGGCCGCTTTGAACATGAAACGCCTCTTTGAACGCTTAGGTCCTAAAAAGGCAAGATAGAACTAGTGATTGTTTTTTTTGAAAAGGTAACAAATATTGTTTTACATTGCTCCATATATAGCTCATTTTAAAGCTCATAAAATAGGACTTGCAGCCATTTTTTTAACTTTTATGAATAAAAGCCTCAAGGGTACCTAAATTGGCATCAAACATAAAAGAAAAATCGAGTCGTTTATGACTTGGTAAATATTGGCTAAGTCTACCCATTTTTTTAAATAGTACAATAGCTCTATATAAAGTTTCGGAAAGATCTTGTTTACAAAATTGCGTGATGATAATATAACATGCGTTTTTTGACCGCTTTGACCATGAAACGACCCTTTGAACGCTTAGGCCCAAAATAGACAAGATTCGATGTTTGTTTGTTTTACTCAGAACGTAACAAATATTAGCTCAATTTGCGTTCTTTATAGCTCATTTTAAAGCTCATAAAATAAGACTTGCAGCCATTTTTTTTTACTTTTATGAATAAAAGCCTCAAGGGTACCTAAATTGGCATCAAACATAAAAGAAAAATCGAGTCGTTTATGACTTGGTAAATGTTGGCTAAGTCTACCCATTTTTTTTAATAGTACAATAGCTCTATATAAAGTTTCGGAAAGATCTTGTTTACAAAATTGCGTGATGATAATATAACATGCGTTTTTTGACCGCTTTGACCATGAAACGACCCTTTGAACGCTTAGGCCCAAAATAGACAAGATTCGATGTTTGTTTGTTTTACTCAGAACGTAACAAATATTAGCTCAATTTGCGTTCTTTATAGCTCATTTTAATGCATTTTAGATAGGCTTCGCAGTCGTATGTTTTATTTTTTGTAAACGATTGCTTCAAGGGTACCTAAAGTGGCTTCAAAGATAAAAGAAAAATCGAAGCTATTATGACTTGGTAAATAGTGGCTGAGTCCGCCCACTTTTAAGACTGGTACAATGACCCTATATAAAGTTTTGAAAAGCTCTTGTGTAGACAATTGCGCAAGAAAAAAGAAACGGGCACTTTTTGACCGTTTAGGTGCGTTAATGTCTCCTAGAAGCACTGGTCAGCAAGTTGAAATTTCGATTTGTATATGATGTAAAATTTCTCAACGAATAATCACTCAAGTGAATTGATATATAGTCCACTTTGAAGACAAGAATCCCTTTGTTGCAGCCATTAGCTAATTGGGATCGTAAGAGGGCTGTAAGTATCACTTTTTTTCAAAACTGTCATTTTTCGTGCTGATTTCTAAAAATTTTTGTAAAAAGTAAAGATATTGGATGTTAATTGAATAACTAACCAAATGAAACACATATCGTTGCAAAGCTCCTACATTGTAGTTGACGTGGACATATTTGTTTGTGTCCAATTTTTGCGTAGAAAATCTCAAGTACAGGATTGATTAGAGAAAAGCAAATTGAAATATTTTTGATTTATAGATTTGCAGTAAATGCGAATACTTATATAAAAGCAGAACCATTGGTTCATGTTTTTTTTTTCAATGCCATTTGCAGACAAATCTGCTAAGATTATAAAAATTGCGCTTTTGGACCATTTAGGTACGTTTAGAGTACCTAGAGTATTTTTATATAAGCGGATTGGAATTGGAATAATTTTCCATACCCAAATTCAGAAAAATTTCGCTGATGCAATCAAAAGCTCTAAATATCACCAAAAACGTTTTTTACAGATTTTTTTTACTTTAGCCTCATCCCGGTAAAAATAAATACCTGATCGCTGCAAAAAAACGAGGCGTAGAACGAATTAAGTCAGTGTCAGTGATCATTCAAAAATGAAAAATTCTAGGACTTCCTTGCAGAAAAATTGTTTCAATTTGCCCCCTTCTAGAACTTGTAGGTCTGTTTTTTTAAGGAGACCATCACTGCACTACAGCAGCAATCAAAGGCAGCTTTTTTTAAAAGTTAAATAACTATTGCTTTGAAATGGCCTCAAGTTTTCTGATGAACGGTCTGATTTCGAAATTGACATCAACACAACTTCTTAAAAAAAAAACTGTCACTGGCATTTTTTTTATGGCCGCATTTGTCTCCGGCATGTGCCTAAAATCTCGACTTTCAAATGAGTTGTTTTAGTGGCAAATTCTCATGGGTTCAGGAGAAATGCTGAAGTGGCCAGACTAAGGGAAACTTCCGCCTCCCAAATTAAGAACGCTTTTTTTTCAACCCTTTTTTCTCAAAATCAATAAGATCATTTGATTCAAAACTTTGCATATGAGTTTGTTGTACTAAAGGGAAGGCACATGCAAAATTTCAGGTTTTTATGATGATTTTTGCCAAATCACTTATTTTTGGATCCTTGGGTTTTGCAGGTGAGGTCTACTAGTACAAACCTGAATCAAAAGCTGAAAAAACGGTCGTTTCTAAAAAGACTACGCACTATCTTGCAAATACCAAATATGCTTTAAAGTACTCCGACAGGACACATATCAAAAAATTTTTGCAAAAGAACGTGTATTTGCGGAGAAAATGCATTTTCTGGATTTCGCAGTTTTTGTGGTGTTTGGCCGCTTTTGGTACCCTACTCCGCTCGGTTCATAAATCCTCGAATATTCAATTTAAAACCATCAATCAATTTGCTACGGTTTGTGCGTGAGCCGTACTTTATTCAGAATGCAATTTTTTTGGAAAAATTGTGAGAAAAAGTCTAAAAAAATACCAAAATGTGCAAAAAAAACAAATTTGAAAAATTTTCGATCAACTTAAAAATGGTCCTATGAACTGTTTTTTCGGGGCTTTTTTCGATTTTTGAGCTACAAATACGTTGACCTATCACGTTATGGCATGTGTTTTGGA
>NC_134469.1:35023241-35075678 GCF_964194025.1 Convolutriloba macropyga
GTGACTTGCTCAAAGTTGCTGAGCAGAATATAAAAATTTTGTTACGAATGTCATTGGGTCCATCTGACTTGTTGAGTTGTAGTTCACTTGATATGTTTGTTATATCAGTTTTCTGTTATAAGCAGAGAGTTAAGTTTATCCTCAATACTGCTGGTTTGTAATGATTTTGTTACTCTACACGTTTTGGAGGAATGAGTTAAAAAGTTCTGCTTTGTGTTGTTCGGTTCTAGTGCTCGGGTTTGTATAGTTTACAATGGGTGGTATAGAAGGACTCTTTCCTATTGCAATCAGATAGTTCTGTATATTACTGAACCGTCGCCCTGCAAAAACTTCGGATTCAAAATACAACTGATCTTTCTGCATTTCAGTTGGTATTTATTTATCGAGTTTCTTTCTCAATGTGCCACAAAAACTCATGGCCTACTCATCCACCTATTGCCCTCCGTGATTTTTGTTTTGCGCAACCGAGTTCGCAACCATGCAGTTAATTCTGAACAAAGACTGCAGGGAAATCTTTCCAAACTTTCCGAAATGCAAGACAAGCCGCAAAGAGCATATAATGAGATGACTGTAGCGGTTCTAGATAATATCATTTTGCCGGGATTCGACAGGGACTTGCTCTCTTTTTGTCCAAAGCATCCAATAAGGGACAAGTTTAAAGAGTTGTATTTCTTGGCGGATATAAAAATTTTGATACGAAATCTGCGTGAGAACAATGTACCAGGTGAAAAACTTTTCGAAATTGAAGCGGCAGCAAAATGGTACTCAAAAAACATCAGAGAAACACCCGTAGAAAGTGTATAAACATCTGCGTGACAACGCCCTGAGTGCTGTTCCTTTTGATAAGGGTGTAGGTTTTTGTGTTATGAAAAAGAGCACGTACGCAGAACAATTGGAAAAAGTGTTAGATTGTGAACAGTTCAGAAAACTTGAAAAGAGTTGTGATATTATCGTAATGAAAAATCAAAAAGAACTAAACAAAAAACTTTTGGATATGAGGAAAAAGGGAAGATGCCGGTTAAGGTTTACGAAGCTTTAAGGTCCACTGGAGCGCAACCGGCAAGGTTGTATGGATTAGCTCAAGTACACAAAAAAGAAACCCCTCTGAGACCTGTTGTCTGTATCCCGGGAACTTGCTACCATAAACTTAACAAGTTTCTAACACCTTTTTTCCAAAAGATTAAAGGAGCAAACATAGAAAACAACACGAAAGAATCTGGAGCAAATAAAACTTGAAAAAGACGAACAAATCCTATGATTAGATGTAAAAAGTTTATACACCAACGTTCCCGTAAAGGAAGTCATTAACATTGCCCTGCGATCGCTTTATGTTAGGGACGATAAACCAGACATACCTAGGACAACAGTGAAACGTCTGCTTGAATTAGCCGTCACCAACGTCCATTTCAAACGCAATGAAAGTTGGTACTGTCAGAAAAACGGGTTGGCAATGGGTGCGTCCTTGGCGTGATTTTGGCGAACCTTTGGATGAAATCGTGGGAGCCACAACTGAAATTACAGACACCTAAATATAACACCAACACACAATCTAGCACTGGTCGCAATTGCGAACACCGTCTGATAGCACGTTCCAGGGGTGTTGAGTGTGAAATTTGCAATAGATGGTTCCACGAAAAATTTTAGCAAATCAGTAACACAGAATATGATAGCATGGAAAACCAGTTCTGAATGTGCTCATTCTGTTGTGAAAATGATCAGACTGACATTAACCATTCGTCTGAAACTAAGTTTTTCTAAGATATGTCGACAATATTGTGAGAATAGTTAGAGGTGACACAAAAGAGCTGTTAGAGGCCGTTAATGACCTCAATCCAAATCTCCAATTTACATTACAAACAAGAGATGATAAAAACAGCTTGCCATTTCTAGACTTGTCAATTACCGTACAACCGGAAGTGAACATTTTTTGCACATGGTATCATAAACCATCAGATACTGGAACAATTATGAACTATCATAGCTGTGCACCCCTACAATATAAGAAAAGCCTAATCAAGGGAACAATACACCGCCTGTTCCGAGCCACCAGCAATTGGAAGCGTTCCATGAAGCATTGACAAAAAATGAAGAAATTTGGGAACGTAATCAATATCCTAGGCATTGGGTAGGGAATATCGTCAAGGATACAATCAACAAGCTGCGAATGAAGGAA
Source organism: Convolutriloba macropyga (assembly GCF_964194025.1). Lineage (NCBI taxonomy): Eukaryota > Metazoa > Xenacoelomorpha > Acoela > Convolutidae > Convolutriloba > Convolutriloba macropyga. Next base: position 35,025,415 of record NC_134469.1, read on the forward strand.
CAAAGAAAAAAACATAGATATAACTCGGGTGTAGCCGTAAAACAACAAGAAAATACTGAGAAACAACAATTTGTGTTACAGTACAGAGGCAACATCTCTAATGAATTTGTAAAGAAATTGAACAAAATTCATCCTGTACAGAAGATTTTCAACACTCGGAAACTTAAGAGCTGTTTATCTCTCCTCGAGTCTTGCTTTGATCACAAATCCCACATGGTTTATGACTTCACTTGTAATGGGTGCAAACCCAATTATGTAGGGCAGACATGCCGACATATTACCACAATGGTTGCAGAGCATGTCATGGCGGACTCACCTATGGGAGTACATGCAATCGATTGCAACGGTGATAAAACAGCTTTCCAGTGGAAGATATTAGACCAATTCAGCAACCAATCTAAGTTAATGACACTAGGGGCGCTCTATATAAGAACATTGAAACCAGCCATCAACACGCGCGACGAATACCGAACACGAGAATTGCCACTGAAAGCTTAGTTTGGATATGAAAATCCAACTTGAAAGACACGTTAAGAAACGAAACTTTCAACTTTACAATTGAACAAAACCAAAGTAAGTTTAAAGCACTATATGTAGGTTTTTCATAAAAAACATGTCGATATGCATCTGCTAGATCAAATCGAAAATGTATTTTTACTCAGATGTAAATATTTTGTAGATATGAAAAAATTCGTTTTAAATTTCCTTGAATCGAACTCAGAGTTCGAAAACGTTCGTAAGAAAGTTTTAAATTGACAATCCTTTTTTTAAATCTTAAAAACTTATGACTCGAAGCTAAACAAATTAAGCCAGTTCTGAACCCACGCAATGAGTACCGTTGCCAGGTGTTGACATTGAAATACGAGTCAACAGTTGTCATGTTGCTCATTTGGAAAATTACATTTTAGCGAATCAAAACACTGAAATGTTCCCAAATATTACCTGAACGGCAGAATGTCACCATGAACTTCAAAAATCTTAATGCAACGATCTTGAATAAAAAATTAGAAACGAATTGAAAACGAAAATTCAAATTTTTGTTTAACCGATAAACAATATTCCGGGAACCTGTTATTGTACTCTTTTATTATTTGAATTGAAATCATTTTAATTGTAAATACAATAACTTTCATTTGCATTTTATCTGATGATGCTAGTTATAGCGATAACGTTCGTACGTTTAGTTATATAATTTACTTAGCTTTTTAACAACTAATTTTATTTTAACGTGCTACTGATGATTTAACTTGGAGTCAATGATCACTCCTAGATATTTAACTTGCTGTTTTTGTGTAACAGTCTTTATTCATTTATTTGAAAAAAATCCTTGCTGTCTTCATACTTAAAATCCATTATTCCAGTTTTTCTGTCGCTTCAGATTTTGTAAGTATCTATAATTTCAGATAAGTTTCAAAATTAGCCTTCACTAATGTCAGGCGGAGGTGAGCTATTACAAGAAGAGTCGCTGCCCAAGATACAGGAGACGCCATGCAGGGATGAATCTACCGGAACAGTGAGTGAAGAAAATGTCACTTTCACGATAAACGAAGAGGACCACACTTTGGGAAATGTGCTTCGCTTCGTCCTCGCCAAGTATCCTGAAACGGATTTTGTTGGGTCGGTCATTTTTGTACTTGTAATAACAGCTTTTTTAAATTGATTATTCCAGCTAATTTCCTGCAAAGACATGGAGTCATAGACTTCTAAAAGTCTCCGTCGATATCTGTCATTTGTCGGTATCTAATCCGTAAGCTTGAATCGGTTTGCCCGGATAATTCTTGCTCGTTTTATATATGCTGTCAATGCAACTCCCGTAGAACTTTCAAAATTGTGTCAATAACTTTTTTTGTACAAAAGAATAATGTGAGGTTTTTAAGTACTTCAATGTTGGATATCTCTTGAGAATTAAGTCTTTCTCTCTCTAATCAGTAATCTACGAATGGAGCAAGGTGTGTTTTTTTCAACATAAATGACATGTAATAATTCATAGAGTTTAGGTTACTTCATCTTCTCTCATATTGAAGCAGACTGCCAATTCGGGGTTTTGACCGTTGTTTAACTGAGCTTGGTTACAAAATTAAGCTGGGATTGTTGGAATTTTCAGTGTCACGAACAGAATTTATCAATCCTTCCTCTTTCAATTACTATAACTAACGAAAATAAACTCTTAAGCGCCAAGCTGTTTTAAAATTTTTGTCGCATATTTTTGCCTACCATCTAAAGGGAGGCTGTTAGTTTGATTCATCTACTTTCGTCATTATTTGTTTGTTTAATAGCCGCACAGCGATAGCTGGGGCTATTATTGGCCTTCTCTTGGTTTTTTTTACAATTCAAAGAATTTGAATTGTATTGGGGCGCTGTCTTTTTTTAAGATCTGTTCACACATTTTCATGATTTTTGAAGTCAAATTGGAGTAGTGATTTTGGTTGCGCCGAAACAGGTTATTTGAGAGCAGCTAATAAAGGCAGCAAAAACCTATACAGATTTTTAAGCAAAATATAACATAGCCTTTAATGAAAAGACGAATTTTTTTGGTCTGTCTTTTACTGTTTTTTTGAGTAGTGATTTTGGTTGCGCCGAAACAGGAAATGGGGCGAAAAAGCGAGTGGTTTTGCGGCGTGATATTGTTTCGCTCTAATTTTAAAGTAGAGTGAGAAAATGGTGTTTGAACAAAAATTCGCTTTCTCGCTAGTGGTTTTTTGTTCACATGCGGCAATTTCACTTTGATTTTTACTGTTTTTTCGATTTTTTTGATCGGATTTTTTTTCTAAATGGTTTTCCCAATCCATTCATACTTCATTCTAGGCCTGGTTTTTTTAAGAATCAGATTGAAATTTCTCGCTATTGGTTTTTGTTCTCGCTAGTGGCTTTTTGACATTGATTTTTTTTTTATTTCTGTTTTTTTTTAGAAATGGTTTTCCCTATTCACCCAGTCCGTTCTAGGTCTAATTTTTTGTTTAGTCAATGAAAATTCTTTGAATTGTACGTCAGTAGTATATAGAGGGACCGAGCTGCCCGGGGGGGTGACGACCCACATGTATTAAGATTGGTTATAGCAATTGTAACTTATTTAGGTCATCTTTGAATTAGTGAGACAATGTATAAAGATAGGTAATAGATTTTACAAGTATTAACATTAGAGTTATTGGAACAACGTATAAAGATAGGTTATAGATTTTGCGTGTATTAAGATTTGATTTTTGACAGTAATGTATAAAGATAGGTAATAGATTTTACATGTATTAACATTAGAGTTATTGGAACAACGTATAAAGATATGTAATAGATTTTACATGTATTAAGATTGGATTTTTGACAATAATGTATAAAGATAGGTAATCGATTTTACATGTATCAGGATTAATTACATATTACCAATTTGCTAATGAATCATCGATACTTGTAATATTGACATTTGTTATCTAACTGTAGGCGAACATAAATAGAGATTATTTCTTAACTATTTCATAGCGTTGAGTAAATTATCTGATTGATATTCTACATTGTTATATTATACCAATGTACGAAGATAGCTAATAGGTTACAAGTAACTGGAGTAGTACTTGGCACACGTAATATGACTGATAAAGACAACCAGTCTTCTAGTCGCTGATGAGTCATCGAATCTTGTTATAACATGTTAAGGTTTTCAACTGTGGTTATTATTGTGTATCATATCTGGTTATGGTGGGATAGGAAAATGGTATAAAAACGCCCTAATATAGATATTAATAGGCATTAAGATTTTTGGTTTAACTAGTTCAAGAACTTCAATTTCCTCGTACTTACAATTAATGACGTCAATATAAATTTTGGGTCCCTAGCAGCACATGAAAAGAGGAAAATATCATATCGATAGGATGATTCCTTTTGCTAAAAGAAAATCAAATTAGGCAATCTGAACTCTGGGGCAACGAGAAGTAAAATGAATCAGAGCAGACTTCTAAAGGTTCGGCAAGATCATAGTTTATAATTGATTTCCTTAAAAAGAAATTTCGTGCATCTAGCCAGAAAATAATGCTAAAAAGGAAACGGGAAAGATGCTTGTCCAATCAGATTGCTAGAGCAAAATGTTAAGAATTCCGAGAATGTTCCAGGTTACGGTTACTGTTTATCAGCGGGAAAGTGTTGAATAACAAAGAAGCTTATTCATTATCTAGGGTTTACACCGAGGTCTCCCAAGAAATTGAGGAATCTGCTTAGAAAGAACTATGCTAGCTCAACTCCGAAAAGAAGACTAAAATTATGCTGAAAATTTGCTGTTATTTCTATCTGTTAGTTTCAACGAAAACAACGACTGGGACTAATTATACAATACACTTACTAGGTTGACAAATTAATATCACAATCTTATCAAGTGTTCAAAAGAGATCGATTTAGATAGATTAAAAGTTCTGGAATTAAATAGTTTGTCAGTTTAGATCAGTAAAGGTTTTGTGTGAATTCCATCTCTATCCACAATTCGTTTCGGGTAGAAATATGAAAGTCCCCTTTTAATCTGTTCATAGGTGAAAACCTGATGATTTACGGTTTTGAACCCTCTGTTAGTTGAGGATACATTTACTGCATCATCCAGGATTCTTCTGTACTGCTGTAACGGTCCATTACTGTTTTCTTCCAGAACATTCTTGTTGAGTCCTTTGCTGCTGAACTTAGTTTTGTTCGTTAATGAATTATAACAGCAATATGTCTTGCTGCATAAACATAGCTTTTCGGTACACCGAAACTCCTCCTTGAATAAACCAGGTTCACGCTTGTCATGCTTCACATGTTCATGACAGCAAGTTCTTGGAAAAAAATTGCACGTACTGTCAGCGCGAAAAGTTTCTGTATAGTCATCTCTTCTTATCTCGTTCAAAATGCTTCTCATTTCGTGTCGAATGCAGTCATATAGATTTTCATGAGCCAGCGCCAGATACAAGGAATCGGTGTCCATTTCAAGCTCTTCAAATTTCTGAACATCACAGAACTTGTCAAAAAAGTTATAGTAAAGCTCCAACATTCTCAATTTTGCGTACTGCAAGATGAAAAATCCCACAATTATCGGCTCACGATGTTCAACAGTACTCTTCACTAGCTCAACCTCATATATACCTCTCCCGACATTGTTCAATCTCCTGAAATGACGGTTATTGATAGCTTTGTGAGTATTTTCATCGCTGAGATGAAGTGTTTGCGTATGTCGGCTTCGATCCATGATCTGATAACCATAAGAGCTATTTCCAAGTAATTTCATAGTTTCAGCAACAACGCTAGAGTCCGGATTTTCATCACCTTCTCGTCTTGCATCAACGACAGATTGTACGAAACCGTTGAAACATTTTTGCGGGGTATACTCAACGAATCTGTGGATTTTGGTACAGCGTAGACCCAGCTTCAAATAAAACTTTAATAATGGCGTTATGACTATTCCATTGTTTAAATTGTAACTCGAAATCAACATTCGCTGTCGTTTTAACAATAACGCGTTTTTTCAGCATATTCCAGCATGAATTTACCAATATTCTCTCTTCCAACATCACAGTTTTTGAAAAGTGGAGGAAAGTTTGCAAATCGTTCACGAAGCTCCTCGGGAACTTCAAAATCGCATTGAACATATCCGAATAATTTATCTTCGTGTATCCGCGTCAACAGCGTCTCAATGCTCAAAGGTAACTTGTAGGGAAAATTTTTTCGAACTTGATCTTTCAAAATAGAGCTCTTCTGAACCTGATTACACCATTCACATTCTCTCATCTCAACAATTTTATATCCTTTCTTTTCCAGATGAAGTCTTCGTAAGATATCAGACTCACGCTTCCGGATACCATTTTCAAATTCGTCTTTATCAAGAATTGGTTGAGTTTCTCTACAGGGACAGAAGTGGTAGTAGCATCCGAGAGCTTCAAAAATTGTTTGACAATGACCACAAAAGCCATCCACACTAAAGGAATCAATTTTCTGTTTTCCAGTTGTATAGATACTTTCAATAGTACATTCGGGTCTGTTTGCTTGATAGAAAGACATTACCATGTTCTTAAACTTCCTGATTTTGTTTTGACGAGCTTTGAACTTTTGAAGATTGGTATCAAACTCCCATCTAGTGTAGAGTCCAGTTGGCATCGCTTGACACATGGAGAAAGGATATAATTGGCTAGCATCTATTCCAACTATTGTTTTACAGACATTGTTTGACCTCCGGATGAATGTTTCGTCTACAACAGCTTTCCTCGTAAACACAATTGATGGACCACCAGTCATTTCACTTCGTATTTTCTCATGCAAGTCCTTGTCAGCTTCGATGAAAGGGTAAAACTTTCTATCCATCGATTTATGAAGAGATATTTGCTAAATTGGGTAGCGTGCACCCGAGCTTTAACATGTCAACTTTCTGACCATGATAAAACTCCATCATTTTCACCATTGCCTTCAACGTTGGTACAACATCTTTGTTATTATACCAACGAAGGAAATCTCGAAAAGTTTTCATTTTCTCCATCTTCCACAAATCTTCTAGGAGAGCATAGTTTTCTATTCCAGTTCTAGGCTTTTCTTTCAGTCCCATTTCCCGGAGAACTACCGACTGCTCTTTTCCAGATTGAATCAACTTTTCGAACTGAGTGAAATGTTTTTCCAGTGGATTCAAGTTTTTCAGTTTGCTGAAGAAGGAATCGTAAGGTGGAAGATGGCTACAGTCAAGTTTCGATGGCCAATCAAACCATTCATATGGGAAATAACCTTTTGTTTCTTTCGATTGATATGCTTTCAGAAAGGAGTCCAGAGTTGTTGCTTCACCGAGAAAATTTACAATATCCAGAAATTGAATATCCCCAAATTTGAAGGAGATGAACTGATTTGTCTTCTTGATTACCGTAGGTGTAATAGCTTTGTCGTTAAGGAGATGAGGAATGAGATAGCTTTTGATCAAATTCAGATCATACTTTCCACTGTTGAATCCAAAAACTGGTAGAGTGTGAACATAATTATTGAAATGACACTGGAGATCAAGGAGCTGCTTTTGTTGGTATCGTAAAAAATTTTTAGAAGCATTACTATCTTCTGCTTTGATACTATTTTCCAACTGACTTTCGGAAATAATCTCCAGTCTAGAAGAAATATCACTCAACCTGGTTTCGATCTCAGCTTCCACCTCCAAGAACTTGGGTCTCAAGTCCGATTTGTTTTTTGCTGATAAGGTTTCAAGTTGCGCTACAAACGATATGAGACGATTGGGATCCTTTTCGCATAAGAAAATTGGTTCTTTTAACAGATTTGAAGAAATTGATACCGATACAGGTACATGAGTACCAATCCACGATGTTGTAGCTGTGTTACTGATATCCACTGAATGACAACATATTGCTTCGAAGTCGAAAACGGCTAAATTATTGAAGAGGGTATAATCTTCTGGATACGCGATTGAGAAGTTGTCAAGCTTCTCAAATAGTGTTTCCCGCAAAGAATAAACACCTCGCGGATAGACATTTTTCGCTCGTTCTTTACAAGTTTTCAAGTGACGCATGAAATGACCTGAATGGTTGAAAAAGACATCACAGCTGGGAAAACGAAACTTCTTGAAGAATTTGTTGATATCATTAACATAACATATATGGTTGTTGTATCGAAGCAGTTTAATGTTTTCGTCATATCGTTCAACGCTGCGTCGAACAAGTTCACCAATAATTTCACCGTCTTCAATGTCAAAATCATAGATGAAAATGTTTTGTTTGATTAGTTCTTCAATTATTGGAATTTGATCAAAGGAAACTCCTGTGAAACTTTCAGGGTCGCAACCACTTGCAGTAACAAAACTGTGAAAAATTTTTGTTGCATTTGGTTCAACATCTGATCCAAATAAATGAATAGCAATTGCACGGAATAAACACAAATTATCGTTATATGGTTCATTGTGTCCATTTGAAACGAGACAATTTACTTCAGGATTCCTTAACAATGACTCTGGAAGAGGAGAATCAGTACAACCCATAGGTATATTCGTAAGAAGCGCTACAAAAACGGTAACATTTGTAATTACTGTGAATCGCCATTTTGAGTTTTGACGTTCTTTTGTACATGTTTCAATCAAGTCAAGTTTCTCAATTTCGTTCTGCAGGTTCAATAAATCGTTTTTATTGCTTAGCCGGAAAGCTCAATGCAGGAGTAAGTTATTTTCATGCGGATAATAATATCGGTATTCGTTTGTCTCTACATTTTGCAAAATAAACCCCAATGCGAGGTTAACTTTTGCTGCACATTTCAGGTTTGCAAAAACTTGATCGAGTTTTTCATTGATCTTTTTGGTGTCCAAATTCGATAAACTGAAGTTGAAAACTTCCTGTCTGCCATGCTCAGAATGCATATCGTCAAGTAAATGCTGACACGCTGCTAGTTCTTCTTTCAATGACTCGCTATCGTTATCAACTTTCTCCATAATCTCACGAACACGGATTGTGCTTGAGGACCCAATTTTTATGCTAGCTTTTCTGCGATGAAATTGAAGTGAGTAGAAACTTGGGAACTGTTTCTGACAGACAACACACTTGTTCAGTGTATTACGAACTTTTGCTCCGTGAGCCTTCGCAATATGGTATGACAACTCTGCAGAATTTTTTGTAGCAAAATTACAATTCCTTTTCTTACAGTAAAGCGTGCCCATCATACATGTCTTCCGGTGGCGAGCAATATTGTATTTTGCAATAGCTTTTCCACATTTTTCACAGTTAACGGGTAGGTTTCGATCTTTTGCAGGCATTTCGTTATAACTGGGTAAGTTAACTATGGAATGAGCAAAGAGATGTTTATTTTTGTAAGGAATTGTCAACTGAGCCGTAAAATATGAATAAACAAATGTCTCTCAAGTTCTGCAGAAATTCAAGGTGTGTTCATGACTACATGCGAACAATGAAGTTGAAATTTCTTTGTTACTAAAAATAGTTTTTATTTCGAGTCGTCAACCAATCAAAGCAAAGTTTGCAAAACTTCGGGAAATTGCGACAGCCATTAATCGTGTACACAACTTCGACAACCCTGATTTGTTTACTTAATGTCTAGACAGAATTTGTTCACAAGCAATGAAAACAACCAAAGTTTACCACAGGTTTAAGATCGTAGAACTTCGGGAAAATGAGACAGCTTTGATTTGTTTGCGGAGCTTCGGAAAAACCAGACAGCCTTGATTTGTTTACTTAATGTCTAGACAGAATTTGTTTACAAGCAATTAAAATAACGAAAAATTTAATGAATTTTCATCTTGAACGACCTTGAAATTTTTTTTTACACGGTGTTCTCAACTAAAACCCACTAATTCATAGAGGTAAATCATCATTTGTTCACTCTGTATACTCTCTTACTATGGTTGAAGCTATGTACGAAAACAGTCCCGAATACTTCAAAAAGTTTCAAAAACGATTCAAATACACTATTTGCGACACAGAACCAAAACTACAAGATTCTGGAATAGAAAATTATGCGTACGGTTATCATTCATCTTCGACCGTTATTGATGGTTGTTCCTTTGGTTCCAGCCATTGGCATCTTATTTTTGAGGATACAAGTTTAGAAGATAAAAATGTTTTTTCTCCGTATGCTTCTGTGCCGATACCTTGTCTCGTGACCTGTTTCAAATTTCTTATTTTGCCTACTGAGAAAAACTTTGTTACTCGTGGTGCTATTGTTTCTCGCTTACATGTCGCTGTGGAGTATTTATCAAAGTTTAATCATGTTTCAACCAACAAAACTAAAAAACAACTTCCTTTGCCCAATCCTGTGAAAAAACTCTCAACCATTACTACAACTTCTAACAAAGATGCTTCTACTATCCTCGATGTAACTATAAAACGATTTTGTCAAATAATGCATGGTGAACATTCATCTTCTCTCTATCAGATTATGGATATTCTTTTGAGTGGACAAGGGAGTTTTGTACGTGAGACTTCAGACTATTTAATGAACTTCCAGTTCTGTAAAAATTCTAGTGTCTAAACTTAAGCTCTCATAGAAAAATTTAATTCAATTTTACTCCATATGTTTTACAAATGCTAGCAATTGCAATTCATTTACATCTGGTACAAAAGGAAATTTACTGCTATAAAATTAGTGCGCAATATAGATGCAAAATAAACCCACAGTTGTGAGTCTGCTGATTGCAGGGGGGATTGAATATCTCTTCTGTGCTCCATAACATCCATCATCATATGCAAATCAGTACATTGCTGTAAACGGGAGAAAATATCTTTGTAGGCAGTCAGAGGTAGTGCTAACGGATCTGCAAAGTATAGTACGGGGTATGCGTAGCGTTTGGCAAGCATCACCCAATGCGTTCCAAAAGAATCAGCTCGTGATGCGTTTACAATTATAAAACTGTTAACAGGTAAATTTAATGGATAATTGTCAGCGGCATAAACACCTCGAAATTTGTAATTGAGATGCTTGCACTTTTGAACTTGAATATAAATTTGTTCTTCGTCCATTAGTATGCGTTCATAGGCAGAATATTTTTGGATACGTTTCTTGCAGAGTCAATATACACCGTAGATGATTTTTCACCGAGGAAGAAAACTTCAACGTTGTTTGTTAAAGCTGTATCAAATTTTAGCTCAACCGATATAGACGAATTTGTTAGTTCAGGATGAATAAAATCATGTGTGGCTTCTTGCGTACTAGTCAGGTCGAAAACCATTATAAAATGGTTTGAAAATTCACTCAATGGTATTCCATGACCGTTTTCTACATAGGCTATGCGCTCATTGAATTGTAGTACAAACGCTTGTTGCCAATTGTTGACAATGGTGTACCGGCTGTAGCGAAACCGTTTCGGAACACTGTAATCTCACGCAGCCCAAATTTTCGATAGTTGAAGGGATTTACTGTGTTAGTTCCAATGAAAGCATCACCAGCACACAATGCAATTATAAGTCGTCTTATGGGTTCTTTTGTAAAAATATCTTCGTGCTTCCAACTTTGCTGCCCCGTTGTTGCCAGAAAAGTTTTTGTTATCACTTCATTGTATCGATATATTGCAGGTGTTCTCAAAAGTGTTTTCTCAATGGCTCCGACTACGTTGTCTGATACAGTCATCTTTCTAACAAAAAGATTGGCTTCGTCAATTATTACTTTGTAGTTTTTGCCAGCTGCTTCACTTATAGTGGCAAAATCATCTTGTGACCTTCGGAAAGAAATTCTCAGGGTAACTCCGCTTACTAATTGTTTTTCGCACGAGAAAAAATCAACAGCTATTTTTCCATAAAGAGTAATTTGAGCTGATTCTCTCGCAGCCTGCTTTCTTGCATCTTTTAATGCATTAGCAATTGCGCTAGGGTTTGCTTCATACTCATAACCTTGACACTTTAACCAAGTCTTCTTTGCATCTGTCCTGTGAGAGAATTCTGTTTCTATGAAACTTTTGTGAGCATAGTGTCCATTGGCAGAAGTGATTTTTATTCTATTTGCAGAAACAGTGCAGTCAGCAAATAGGGAATGAAGGACATTATTCACAAAAATGCGGCATCAGTATTAGCGGGATCACCTGCGTCATATCGTAAATCAGTTCCATCGACATTTTGTATTCGGCATTTGATTTCCAAATAAATTTTTTGCAAATCTATGAAATTGTTGCGATCACCTACCACTTCAAATTCAAGTGACGATCCCAGTTTTTTGTTCAAATGATTGATCAAAGGTAACAAGCAAAGGCGGTTTTTCAAATAAGTCTAATGAGCTGTGAGTGGCTTCGGAAGGTATTACAATATTAGTTCGCATTCCTGACTCGAGAGAAAAAATCCAGTCGACTCCTTCTTGGCTTTGGTTTTCGAGAAATGATTTTTTTAGTGGAACGTTTTTTGTACTGTCGAGGTTTAGCAAAGTGTTGTCTTCGACGTCTAATAGCTTGCCGGCCTCGTGTTATGCGTGAATGGAGAGAACCACCAATTTGTTTGCGGGCTGTTTTTACAACCGTGCTTTTCAACGCCTGCTTTGCCGACTTTCGTTTCGTTGCTACTTCTACCAACTCAGGTGCACCCTGCACTAAAAGCTCTCGACCAATTCTTTTGGCAGCGGGCCATATAAACTTTCTTGCCAATGGTAGAGCAACCCTTCCAATACCTGCAGCGAGGGCTCCAAAGCCACTACTTCTTTGACGATAAGGACCGGAGAAATGTGGCATTGACTGTGATACTTGGTCGCTGTAGTAAGGTTCCATGTCACTTGATTTTTTGAATTTTTAAGCTTACTATCACTTTTCCTGTTCCAGTAAATGGAATGAGTTTTCCGGCTTCGTTCCTCAACTCCACTTTAATGTTTTGAATATTGTTAGAAAGTATGGGCTTGTAATCCAGAATTGTAAATGACTTGTGATGGATGGGTGTAACGATGTTAATGCTAACGATGTTCTCAAACGTCTTTCAGACTCAATGATTTTAATTACAGGAGCTCTCACGTCACCTATATTCTGATAATCTATGATGTCTATGTAGACAAATATTAATTGTGAGCCACAGGTTATATCGACTGGGAAATCACTCTGGTGTCTGTTGAGAGTTGTGTCTGCTTTGTATCCAATGAATGTATCCATCATGCGAGTTGTCTTTTATACCCTTGAAGCCGAGAATACTTGGAACTTCTTCGTTTTCAAATGATAAACCCTCATTTGCTCCGAATTGCAAAACCAGTTTATGAGTAATTTTGTCAAAAGTAAAATCAAACTGTTTCAAATGAGCAATTCGCCTAAGTTCATCCATGAGTTGATCCAAACTAGTGTAAATGCCTTTGCGAATTTTTCTAAGGTGTCCACTTCGATTATTTGAGGCATCGAGTTCGGCTCCCGAGTTTACATAAACGACCAACAGGTTTGAATTGACGTTGTTAATGTTTGATGGGAAGGATATTGAAGATAAAGCTACTTGCCATTCTCCTTCCAACATAAGTGGTTGAGCTAACTGGTTACGAAAATTTGCCATTGTGTTTTCACTGAAAATTTCCATTGATGCGTTGGATATTAATTCGATTGTGAATTCCTTAGCGGCATTCATTTTATTCGTCTAACACGTTTACTTGGACTAATTCCGGTTCATAAAATTTACCGTGAATTATAACGTTGTCTGCATCTATAAGATTGTACGTTGGTGGACTCACAGTAGCAATTTTGAATATCGTAAAAACTTCGTTTGTGTAATTTTGTTTATAGCCTTTTCTGAATTTTTCGTCAAGCTATGCAATCCGAACAAGGTCTCCTTCTTTGTATTTTGGTTTGTACTTTTTTGTGTCGATTGCTAGTGATATTAAAAATGGTTCATGTTTTTTGAACACTTTATTAGGTGCTAATTGGGTAACCCGGTTAACACGACTGTTTATTGTATTTACAAACTGGGGCAAATCTTTAATATACGTCCAAGTCCATTTTTCCTCCAAATATTTGTAAATAATGTTTTTAAGCGATCGAATGTTCCTCTGCAAATGCCGACTTGGTTTCGGTTTCTGTTGTATATAAATGAATTCCTTTCTTCTCACAAAACTTTTTGAATTCTCCTTTAAATTCTGATCCCTTGTCTGTCCATACTTTCTCCGGCTGTTTCTTCTTGATCATTTTTTTGAAGGCTTCAACAGCATCTTTTGCATATAAGGCCTTCATTGGTTGAACTCGTAAGTAACGCGATAAAACATCCACAGCCACTAATAAATATTTTACGCCATTGTTGTGTTGGGCAACTTTATCCATATACGCAACATCAACCGACCAGATTTGGTTTATTCTGAATGCAACAGCTTTCAGTCGGGGGAAACTTTTCCTGAATTGTCGGTATTTCGTGTAGGGGGCTTTCGACTGAAGATAGCGAACAATTTTACCTCTGGTATAGCCACTAGCCTTCTTTAAATTAGCAATACTACCAAATGCAGCACTGCCTTTAGTGTACAACTTGTCTAACTGTTTAACTTGGTAGGAAGTAATTTTCCCAGAGGCTGGTTGGTTTGATTTCTTCTTCTGCTTCTTCAAAGCTTCCCTCGTCCTTGTCAGAAGCTTTTGCTTTTTTTCTGCGGTATTTTGAAGCAACTTCCTTGTCTGACTCATATTCCAAAAATTGCAGCTTCTCTTCAGATGATAAATTTAGAAACTTTTTGGCGTATGTGTTACAAGTCAAATGTGAACCAATATCGAGAAGTGCTAATATACTGAATTGTTCAAAAGATAGTTTACAAGTGGTTTGCTGTAGATTGTAAAGAAATGTAGCAGCAAGAACTTCCGTATTTGAACCTTTGATAAGCAATCTCTTTGATGAGTCCAAGGACACAGAATCGGATTCCTCTATTATCTCCAGTATTTTATTCGCTTTTCCAAATTTTATCCCTTTCAAGATTTTAATATCATTCAACACTCTTTGTCTGATAGCTAATGTGTTGTCTGTCATAAATGATTTTTCCATAGACTCGTTTATTGCACTTCTATCATCTACTGAAGCGTCAGTTTGTTGCTCTGTATCCTGTTGCGAGACAGAGGGAGCTGATGGTGACTTGTTTTTTTGGAGAAGCGATAACTGCTTGGCTGGGTTGTGAACATCTTTGTTGCTGAGTAATTGAGATATATAGGGTTGTTCTCTTGTATACATTTGTTTAGGTATTAACACAAACTCTTCAGTATGCATTTTGTTCCAGATACTCTATGCAGGGTATTGCTATGAGTTGGATGAGACTGATACCTGAGGGAGATTTAATGAGTTTTAATCGTTCCGTTTTCCCAACTTTTCTGTTCGAAAGTTGACGCAGAGTTTTTTCAAACATTTTCAGTTCTTTTTTGTTGACTGGTACAACTCCAGAGAGTACGTTCATCACACAATCACTCAGAAACCAAGTGAAGTCACTGTCACTAAATAATCTGAAATCAATGTTGGAGTTTTTGTTTGTACTATTTGCCCATTGCTTGAGCATAAGCAAGTGTCTCTTTTTCATTCGTAAATGGTGTAATGACTGCTTCTTGTGCAGGAATGTAAAAAATTGAAGGATCAGGTCTAATAATTTGTGATGCAAATCGTAAACCCTGACTTGTTTTTGGATCCAGATCAATGATTAAATGCCCGTTTGGCTCAGCTGTTGCTAATTTGTATGCGTCCTTGAGTAATTGGAGACAGTTCAACTGTTTTCCAAGGTATTCAATCTGTTGAATGTCACGCAGTGATTTGAAGAAAATTATATGAGTGGTGTTTAGGTCAATTGTTCTCGACCATTTGCTTTGATGAAACAAATTATGCTTCACATATATAACATGAAGTTTACGATGGCGTCCAGACGTAGCTATTTTTACAAACTCTTTGTCATTAAAAATTTCCTCGAATGAGTCGTCAAATATAAGAAGACAGTTCGAAAGATTTTTCGTTATCTCCAATCCTGAATATTTGATGAATTCAATGCGTGCTATACTACCTCGCTTTTCCCTGAACAGTGGTTGGAACTCCTTTTAAAAGTAATAAGTTTTCTCAAAGCGCGGATAAAAACTGTTCCCCTGCAGCATGTGAAACATCAGCTCAGTTTTACCGGAACCGCTGGGTCCAACAATTGTTATGAATATCCTGTCATGTGTCAGAATCACTGTGTTCATAGTTTTGGATTTGGTAAAATATAACCAACTAAGCTTGACAACAATGCAATCCAAATTGATTTTTCTTCACAACTTTCTGACAAAAGAAAGAGCATAGTGAAGCAAAGGATGATCATTAGAACTATGATACTGACTTGAACAAAAAATATTACTTCAGACCGTGGCACCGATGAGTTGGAACAGCAACGCCATGGAGGTCTCTCTTTGTTGTTTACATCAAACACTAAATTGCTGACACCCGCATCAGCCTCGTCTCTTTGATGCATTTGAAATAATTTTTTGCCTCAAAAGTTAATTGCAACAAGAACGATACAAAATATCAGATAAGTAATTTATTCATTGTTTTCAATGGGCAACTGTTTCATATAACAGAATTCAAACAAATTGAAACCTTTTATGTGACTTTTTATTTCTAGTTTATAACAAACAGTTGATGAGTCATTTTCTTTATACGATGGTTGACTGAAGACTTTCTCAACTTCGGGATGCTCCAAGACATGAACTCGCAACTCATTTGGCATCTCTTTCAGAGTTAGCTCGCGTTCCGGTAGTAATTTTTTCAACCTAAAGGGGGGAACTTTTTTGTCCGCCCATTGTTTCCAACGAGGGATTCGCTGCTCTTTTGGTGCCAGCGGTGGCTTCTCGATTGTTTTGTTTGTCGCCATAATTGAATTGATTCTGCAGTTCGCGAGCTCTCTGTTTATTTTTCACATACAATTGGAAATGATAGAAGTTATCAATCACAGGGAGGAAAGCTCTGAAGCTGTCTAGTTCTTCTGGAGATAGCGTAATTGTTGCGAAGTAACGTTTTGCTGCTGTGCTATACAGCGGGTTGTAGCGGGGTTGTTGTGCAACGCCGGGTCTGCTGTTGAAAAAATTTTCTCGCTTCTGTTGATCAACTGAATAATTGTTCTGTATTGGTACACAGGGATCTTGAACTCTGTTGAATATTACTATCGGCTGATCGTCAAGAGGAGTCAAGCAAGTAAATATCTTCAAATTGTCTGACAGATAGGTGGTCAGTCTTGCCGTCTCTTCTCTGTGCATCACTTTGTGTCCACTGTGAAAATATTCTGGCTTTACGTTCTGCACAATGATTGAATACTTGACAGTTTGCTGTAAAATTATTGGAATGTAGACTGCAAGAAGCAACTGTTTCCTCTGGAAGTATTTCTGAAATGCGGGGACAATTTAAATCTTCTAGATTGTAAACTTTTTTCTGTAACAACTTGCTGAGGACCTCACACTTTTCGGTGCCGTTTGCAAAAAAATTTTTCCGGGTAAATCGGAAACTGAAACTTAAGCAAACTGCTTTCAGGTCACTTTCAGGTGTATCGCCATCGTCCCAATCGAGGCCGTGCAGGTTGTGTGTCAACCAAATAACAGTTTGTTGATCGTGTGCCGGTAATTCTGCAAAGCTAACTGGAGGTTTGAAAAATATATAAAATAACTGGAGGTTTGAAAAATATATATAGAACTGGAGTTCTTTGATAATGCATCCAATTGACTTCAGTTTGAAACCTTCGAGATCGAGAACAACAGTATTTGCGGACTTGCTTCCAAAATTTTTTAGCATTCCAGCTCACGGAATAATTGAGAATGGAAAATTTTCACTGATAGCACAAACAGTATTCCTGTCAAATGTCCAAAAAGACAATTATTTATTGGTGAATAACGGAAAGCGTATACATATCCAGGACCTTTGTTCCTACAATCTTTTACGAGTCCAGCTGCATCGTGTAAGGCCGCTTGAAGTCGTAAAACTTTGCTATATTTCAGTAAAGGATCTAGTCGTAAATTATCAGCTCCTATTAAACCACAATAGGGTCTGAATTTAAGTGCTATTTCTCCGTCAATTTCTGGATCTAATAATGCGCAGGCTGCAACAAAATATAACTGACGATGTGATATGTGACTAAAATTTTGATTACCTATCAGTGATACAGTTTTTTCGTGAATCAACTTTATGTCTTCTATTCCAATTGTATTCATTTCTAAGTGTATACTGAACGCATGGTCTTGCAGCTAGAAAGTTTTATTTATTCAATTATGATTGGCTGTCAACTTGAACTAAATCCTCTGTTCTGATTGGTCGGTTTTGTTTCTCAAACTCTTAATTGTTTCTCACACTGAACATGTTTGAACACGATCTTTTCTTTCTCTGCTTACTCCATCCTCGAGTATATCACTTATTAGTTTAAACATCCACAAACAGGTGAGTCGAATTATCTTTGTTTTAGTCTATAATATGTACTCATTTGTGAACATAAATTTGCATGACCACAAGTGAGTACATACTTATACAAGAAATTGTTTGCTTTTTCCGCCCAAGGTTGAAGTACATGTGTGAATGTGTGTGTGTTTGTGTGTGTGTGTGTTTGTGTGTGTGTGTGTGTATTTATGTATGTATGTATGTATGTATGTATGTATAGGGTAAAAATTTTTGAATTTTTTCCGACAACTTTTCTTACTCAAAGAACATGTTTCACACAAATTTACATTGATTCAAACCGAAGAATCGCAAAAAAATTTTTCAACCCCATTTTTCAAAAATTTTTACAAGTTCTGATCCTCCTATAGGGTTAAAATTTCAATTTTTGAAAAAAAATTTTCCGACAATTTTTTTTACTCAAAAAACATGTTTCACACAATTTCACATTGATTAAAGCCGAAAAAACGCAAAAAAAATATTTTTCGACCCCATTTTTAAAAATTTTTTACAAGTTCTGATATCCCTATAAGGCAGAAATTTCAAAATTTGAAAAAAATTTTTCCGACAACTTTTTTTATTCACAAAACATGTTTCACACATTAGCGGTAAATTCTCAAATATGAAAAACTAGATCTGAATACTTTTATCATACACAAATTATGTAATCGCAATGCTAGCAATAGCAGTGCTTAATTTATATCACTGTTCTAAACAAACAAACAGACGCCACAGCAAACAATTAGTCGTAACAAAAACTGGGTCATGCTTGTAAACAAATTGAACCAAGTTACAATCAGCCGAAAGGTAAAATAGAAGAATTTTTTCGAAAAAAAAATTCGGAGCTGAGCAGAACCTCAACGGGGGGGACACTATGTCTTTAGATAGGGAATGCAGAAATTGTCCCCCTAGGGGGACGCTTAGGGGGACATTTAGTGCGAATTGCATTAAATGTCCCCCTAAGTGTCCCCCTAGGGGGGACAATTTCTGCATTCCCTATCTTAATACATAGTGTCCCCCCCCCGTTGAGGTTCTAGTCATCTTCTTCTACTACTTACGTCAAGACTTGTCCTGCTATGTTTTTTTTATTTCATCATCGCGATTTTTGTTACGGCCATATGACGTCACAACCACTTCAAATCTGCTTTTTGTTCATTCGTTCATGCAATTTCAACTGAATTGCGTGCGTGACGTCATTTTTCGCTCTTAGTGGAGCGAGTTTTTTGTTCATTCGCATGATTAATTTTTTGGTCACATTTGACTTACCTAACTCTCAAAAATGACTTCCTCACTTCGAAATTGACTTTTATTTATTTTAATTCAAAGAGAGAAGGTCAAATGGGTGTGTGTTACTCTAATTGAAGGTTATTTGAGAGCAGCTAATAAAGGCAGCAAAAACTTATACAGATTTTTAATCAAAATATAACATAGCCTTTAATGAAAAGACGAATTTTTTTGGTCTGTCTTTTACTGTTTTTTTTGAGACTGCAGATTACGAAGCTATTGCGGCTATTTTCTGGCAATCTGCCAGCTATGTTTTCTAATGCTCTCTGTCTTTTGTTTTACTTCCTCATCTGATGTTTGTATATATCATTTTATTGATAGATTTAAACAATAAGAAATGCTTTATGAAGACGTAATGCTGGGAGGGCCCCGGACTAGCCAATATTCACCCATTGTCGGGGAGGGGCATTTCTTAATTTACCTATTTTTTTAATCTAAAGACTGAGTTCTCTTCAAATTTATTAGAAATGCATCTAAGTTAGCAGTTGATTTCCGCACATAATATAATAGGATAAGAGTGTGGGAATCATAATAATGATAATAATAATTTTTCAGTCCGTTTTATATTGTTTAGAGGGTTACAATTGCCACATCTGCATATCACTGTCCAGGTAAATGTTTTCTTCGAAGTAATGTTTGAGGAAGATATTCTAGTAAATCCTTTGAATACACGCTTTATTGCGGATAGTTTCAAAACTTTCATATACGCTCAGAGTGCTGTTATACAGCAGTTTCGTTCTTCGAAAGAAATTTTCGTTTGTTTTATTTAATGGAGGTTTCGATGACTGAGTTTGCCTGGGATGTTTTGTCGAGTAGTTTCATTAATTGATTCATTTTCTGTTAAATTTTATACGTCAGAATTTCCGCTTTTAATGGATATCAACAATAACAGATGATGCATTTCAATCATATAGGCTTTAAAGTAGGATTTGTAATGCTATAAACTGATTACGATAGTCTAATTTCAAACCTAATATACATTTTGTTGCACGGTGTTGCGCCATTTAAAATTCTGACGGAGATTAGTAAATAAATATAAGTGGCGATTTTAGTCAAACCGATGTAAAGCGAGCAAAGAAATGACTAGTTGACAATTTATAAATTTTCAAACTGGTAGAATAAAATGACGATCGCATATCGGAAGCTTTTTCACGTGCTGCAATTTGACTTATCTCTTCGGTTTTTGTTTTCAAGAATGTTTCGAAAAGGCAGTACATGCGTTATAATGGTGCGTCATGAAAACGGTTGGCGGTCCCCTATTGGACGGTTAACAGTTCTGATTTTGATGTTAATTGTCTTGAAAATTTTTGATAATTTTCTTTATTTTTTGCTGTTTTCTCTTTCTGCTGCGTTAACAGGTCTCATGTACTTTGCAAGGATAACTAATTTATTCTGTTCAAACGTTTTATTGTCTAGTGAATGATTTTATTGTACCAACAATTTTTTTAATAAAATGGAATTTCTATGCGAGGCCGGTTTTTTCTGCAGTCATATTTTCACTGTTTGTTTAGGCACCGTAGAGAAGAAGAGCCGGCTTTTGTATTCCTTATTGGCTAGTTCTGTTTTTATAAAGCAATTACAAAATGTAGTGCAGGTTTGAAAAAGCTGTAAAAAAACCTGTTAGAAGGAAAACATGTTTTTTTTGCTTTTGGGTGTTCTTTACAAATCAAAAAATTGCATTCAATTAGGCGCTGTCTTTTTTACAACTCGAAGAGGAGTAATGGTGATCTATTTTTCAAATTGTTTACTTCAATTTTTTGAGGATGTTTTAGAAGTGGATTGCAGCACGTGAAATTGTTTAGGTTAATCTGCTGGCTGAAAAAAAGGCAAGCAGAGATAAAATTTCAGAGTGGTTCTTGTTCAAGCAACATTATAAGATAGAGAGAGAGAGAGCGATAAAAATAGGCCGCGAAAAAATTTTGAGCAAAGAGAGAATATTTTTTGATCACTTGCAGTTTTTTCGAAGCGGGTTATTTAGATTTAACTTCTGAATTTCTTTTCTGAGTTATCGGAACTAGAAATAGTACGTTTGGAATCGTTTTGAAATTTTGAAGCAAATATTAGACTTTAAAATGTAATTTAGCGCTGTTATTGCAATTTGCTCTCTTATAGGCTGTCTCGGAGTTTTTGTAAACTCCTTTTTTGTAATCTTTTTCGCTTTTCTGTTGACCTTATCGGTTTAAGTAGTTGGCGTTTGGTTTCGATATTTTTGTTTTCAGTTCTGTTTTGCCCATTTTTTCTCTAAATTTAAGCTTTTTGCAATTTCTTTTGTTCAATATTCAATCTAGAGCTATTATCTAGGTTCTAGGGTCTTTTGCTATTAACATTTGACTTTTCAAGTTTATACATAGTCATTTTTACTAAAAAATTATATATTTGTAATTTATATTGGTTTTTATTGTTTACATTTCTTATTTGTTGATTATGATTTCTGAATAGCATTGGAAGTTTCACTGATCGAGCAATATTTTGTTTTAAATGTTTCCGAGAATAATTGTCCGGTAGTAGATTTTAAACTTTGTAACATCTTTTTCTCCTATGCTCGGTTTTCTGTGTATGTAACTTTTTTAAATCGGATGTTAGACATTTTTTAAATGATGACTATCTGTTTTGCAAGCAGTTTTGCCAATAATATTTCTTGAATCGCAGCTTGTGAAGAATTTTTATCAGATGTTTTTCCAGATATCAATTTTGGCTTTTCTCGTGATTTTTCATCTAACTGATATTTCAAAATGATTACTAAATTAATTAATACGCTCATTTAATGAGTGGTTTGCTGGGTCCATAGTGAATGTCTAAATTGAGTCGGTTCCGGAATCTTCCTGCTATGTCTTTATGTCACATTTTCTTGATTTTCGTGACTTAACACTTTTCCATGATTTGCTAGTTCAAATTGAAGAGATGATTTTGGTCACGCCGAAACAGGAAGTGGAGCGAAAAAGTGAGTGGTTTTGCGGCGTGAAAATGTATCTCTATTTTTGTAGCAGATTCAGAATACAGTGTTCGAACAAGAATTTGCTTTCTCAGTTGTAGTTTTTGTTGAGAATTTTTTAAAAATTGTATTTAGATTGTTTTTGTCTATTTTTGTCCTATGTGTTGATTTAGTGTCCTATGTGTTCTGTGCTGTCAAAGTATGACGTTGATGAAAATTTACTGATAGCGTATGCTTTATGATCACGCACAGTATCAATACTTATCTAAATTCCTCTTTTTTTCTGATTTGGACAACACTAATTGTGGGTAGAAAAGGATATTGAAAATTGTTTTCATATAGTTTTTTTGTATATTTTTTGCCTATCTAGTGTCCTATGCTTTCTGGGCTGTCAAGGTGCAATGTTGATGGAAAATTGCCGATATTTGGTTTGTTAGTTCATAGAATTTTTTGGATTGTCACTACTTCAGCGTTTGACTTCCGGCTTACCTCAACGTTTCAACTGAATATAATTAAGAATTCCTTCAGCAATTTTATGCAAATACGTTCAGAGTCAAAGATTGCTTAATGTTCAAAGACTTAGTGCCTTAAGTTATGCAAGTTTCTTAGAGTATAACTTCCAACTGCTTTTTGTATTAAGCTCTTCCTCACAATATATATCGAATCGAACGAAACTGCGGACTAAATTGGAACAGTTTTTGACACTTAAAATTTCTTTATTTTTTGCTAACTGTTTCAAAGCCGACGTCGGTCAGTGGCGTCAGCGGCAGCTGTTTTTCGGCAATCTGTTATGTCTAAAAGACGATATATGCTTTATAATTTTGGGTGGTTTGATCTCGTTACAGTTTACAATTTGAACTCTTAGTGAATTTCAGAACACCGAATATTAAAAACCGTTTTAGAGATAAAATATTTACAGTTAGTAAATGTTGTCCAAATCAAATAAAGACATTTCACCGCCAAGGAGAATAGACTGGCACTCTTTGTTTTTGGGGCTTATTTTTCATTAGTCTTTTGATGTCAATTGGAGGCTTTTTGGCTGTCTGCCATCGAAGTTCATGACTTCTCTTCGTTTCGTATTTTGGTTTGATTTTGTTAGAGAGCAAGTATTTTGAAAATTTTTCTCTAATATTTTACCTCAAAATTATTTTTAAAAATTCCGTGGAAGGGTGAGGTCTTTTAAAGCAGTCTTGTTTTATTGGTCTTCTGCAAACTGATAAAATTTTGCCAAAATGATAGGTGAGAGAATTAATAGGGAACAAATTGGAATGAAAACAGTAGGTGAGTGCAATTTTTGTTCATTCACTTGAATGATGTTCACGGGGATACATTTGACTTACCTCTTCCTTAAACTGGCATTTTTCTATACAAAATTTGAAAGGGATCACCTGAAAACACCGCAGTCTGTTAATTAATGGTCAAATTTTATTGGAGGCAAGTTTTAACGCCATTTAAGCCCAGACAAGTTTATGTGACGTTATCTTGAGGACTGTTGGTATTCGTTGAAGTTGTGTCGCTGTAATAACAACATAGCAAGCAGTTAAATGTGATCATTTCAAACAGTCTTAGTGTTGCGTTGCAGGTGCCCAAAATGTAACTATTGGAGATTTTTTTTTTGAAAAACTTGAATACAAGTGTAAAGCAATTGGCATATATTCGGGCCATGTTTACTCTGGAGTCGTCCACCTCTAGATATCAATTGTTTTATTGTTTTTGGTTCTTATTAAAAATGTTTTTTGAGCATGTAGTTGAATATTTCAGATATACGATTCCTCATCCGACACAACACCGTATTATCTTAAGAGTGCAGGCAAAGCAGGGTCACAGAGCCAGAGACCTCCTGTTGCGGGCATTGAAAGACTCAAAACTCATTTTCCAGAGCATGAAAGGCACCTTTGCTGATGCTCACAAACGACACGTAGAGATTGTTAACAGTTGATGATAAACATTTTTGACATGAATGATCAGGGATGAATACATTTGCTGAAATTTGTTTTAGATTTGCTGGTCAAATTTATTATTCGGTACATGGTTCTTCTTTCATACTAGTTGTATCTGTGAAATAGTAATAGTAGAATAGTGTAATAATAGAAGTAGAATAGTGTAATAGTAGAATCAGCAAATAAATTGATAGGTCTTAAACAAAATAGTGTGCTGCAGTTGATACATTGAAAAGAGTGAAAGTTGTTAAGCCGTCGATTTTGAAAATCACAGCTTGTGATCAGTCTTGTATTTTTTGATTGAGCAATGATAAGCGTGTTCAAAGTGCACTGACTGGGTTCAGGAGCAACCGAATGAGTAATGATTTGCACATTTCCAGTATCGTGCTAACTGCTGAAAATTATTGAAACCAATGCATAAATATTAGACAGCAGTTATTAACCAAACCGAAGTCATTAATTGCGCTCGAGCAGTTTTGTAGGGTCTAAGACATTTGAAAACGTAATGGTTGAAATAGAATTTTGTCATGTTAAACTGCCGTTTCTGGAGAAAACTTTTGAATGCGTATGTTTAAGTCTGCTGTGACTGTTTCGAAGTCCAATATGTTTAAAGAAATAGCTGGAATAATTTTGAACTCATTTTTTATTAATGCAAGACAATAGTTTGATCAAATTATACTCAATTTTATGATGTAGTTGCAATAGGAAAAATTTTGCAATAAATACCAGCTTTTTTATTGATCTGAAACAAAATCTGTCGCAATTATTTGGGTGCTGTTGGTAGCTTTGACTTTTCGTCCCCAAGATTGTTGGAGAACAGGTAAAACTCGAGGTAATCAAATTCATGAAGTTCAAGATCTTCAGGGCAAGAGGTTTGAACCCCATCCCAAACTTGACCTCAAGCCGATACCTCGCTGAGCTTAAGCTATCTACTAACACAAAACCACTCAGCTGTTGTCGGAGAGAAATTTGTCCGACGTTAGTCGGTTGTCTTATGGCTGCTGCGGTGCTGTAAAGTGAGCGGAGCTACCTTGCCGTACTGGGGATTTGTTTTTCATTGCCGTCTGACTCTTTTTTGGTTTAGCAATTTTCAAAGTCCCAATCTGTAAAACCAACTTTTAATCGCTATCGAATGAGAAGCAATTAACTGAAAACGTGTGTCTTTTTACGACTTGACAAGGTTGATGCCGCTTGGGGGGGGGGGGTCGTTTGGTGCTCGGTGGGGGATCGTCGACTTGCCTTCTTTCTAGTCTGTTCTTTGATGTTTCTCAAAAAACCTTAGTCCTCAAAATTACCTCAATTCCATTGTTGGCTTTTAGTTTACAACGATTATGACAATTTTGCGGTAAATGTTTAGCGCCAATGAAAGAAGATTATCGATGTCGATAACATTCTCGGGGCCTGCCTAACCTAACCTAGTTGGATTGGTTTTGGGAAAACATGTGCTAATCTCACAGCTGGGCGAGTTAAAAGACCTAGAGTGGTTTTTACTTCACAAGATCTAGCAGTTTGGTCGGGGCCGGTGAACGTCCTTGTCACGCGTCCTAATGGCCAAATTCCTCTCTCAGTACCAAGACTCCACTCTTCCAGTACCCAAACAACATCGTTGACTTCAAGTTTTGATTCTGGATTGGTCCACTTCCTTCGGGCGTTCAGAGTAGGCAAGTATTCTCGGACCAGCCTCTTCCATATTGCTTCCAGTCGTTGTCTGATCTGCATCCAACTTTTCGTCTTTGAAGAACGGTTCTCATTGAATACACAGGCTGGTACGTTAGGAAATGCTCGACCAATACGGAAAAGATTTGGGGTTAGTGGATCTTCGTCTTCGTTGTCGCTTCTAATGTGCGTCAAGGGGCAGTAACAAGAAATTCTACTTCAGCGACAATGGTTGTGAAGATGCCCCAAGTCAATTTGGCTGAGCCCAAATCCAAAAGAAGAGCTCGTTATCACTGATTAAGAGCCGTGGTTGTCCATATCAAGCAATGAATCTGCGAACTGATGTAACTTACCGAGTCTACCGCTCGAGTCACTAAGCAGTTGAAAAGACAATTATAGGCCTTCTCTTTGCTTCTCTCAATAACGGGGAAGGGCCCAATATAATTGAGTCCTACATTCGTGAAGGTTACGGGTGATTCGTTTTCTGGGAGTCGGGCATCAGGCAGATCAGCCATAGGTGGCTGAAGACCGTGTCCTTTAAAGCGTCTACAATCAAACGACTTCTGTGAAATGCTGCGTAAGGAGTCTCTTAGGCCAAAAACATAGTAACTTTGCTGATCAAAATTTTTGACATACTCTGGTCTAAAGTGCATGCAGATTTTATCGCACTGCTACGAGAATAGTCGGGCGATTAAATCCTTTGCGTTAAGAACAATTGGATGCTTTATGTTTTATCCCAATGTACTTCTCTTTGTTCTTGCACCAACTCCTAAGATATTATCCTTCAGAAAGGTTGAGAGCGGTAGAAGTTTGACTCTGGATGGCAGGTTCTGGTTTTTATTCAGAAGAGCGATTGAGTAACCAAAGCAATTCTGCTGTGATTCCTGGATAAGGTATCACTGGATGTGGTTCCTGGCGTTTTCGACCGTCGTTGATGTTGAGCGCTCTTTTGGATTTAATTCGCAAGATTTCAATGAACCGAAACACTTGGGCTGTTGTCTTTAACAACTTTGTCCATTTTGAGAAAATTTTTGCTGCAACCACTGGTTGAATTGTTTGTCGCGCCAATGGTGTTTGTCTTGTTCTTCGTGTTGAGAAAATTGTTAAAGTTTTCTTTTGTTTCGAACAAAATTGCTGTTGGGCTCAGCCAATGCTCTGTAATGTCAGCAGGAAGAATACCTCGAGAAACGTGATCGGCTGGATTGATTTTCCCAGTGATTTGTCTCCAGCTGCTGGTTTGCTATTGACTTTGAATTGCACTTACCCGGTTGCCTACGTAAACTTTGAGTTTTTCTGAGTTTTCGATCCAAGCCAGGAAAGCCATGTCACACCAAAAAGTGGTGTGCTTGAACTCTATGCTATGGTGTTTCTTGATGAAGTGAGCTAAACAGATTCCAAGGACGGCGGCTTGAAGCTCGAGTTATGGGATACTGAGCTGCTGGATTGGATCAACTTTGGCTATGCTCTTTAGGAAACAACAAGATACGCCGTGTTCAGAGATAATTCTGGCATAAGCAACGGCACTATAGGCTAGTTAAGACGCATCCGTAAAAACGTGTAGTTCATAAATTTTTCTGGTCGCTTTATCCAGTGTTAGACAGCGAGAGATTTCGATTGGTTTAGAGCACATATAATTGTCTATCCAAGGTTGATTTGATTTACGCTTCTCCTTTGGTAGGGGGTCATTCCATGGTAGAACCTCTTTCCATATCTCTTGTAGTATAATCTTCAGAGTGATGATTACAGGCGCTATGATCCCTAGTGGGTCAATAAGGCATGCCATTAGAGAGAGAAGTTTTTGAACAATGTACTTTGCTGCGTTGGTATCTAAATTTTATGATTTCTGATGGAAAATTGTGTCAGTTGATTTATTTCATTGATTCACAAGTACGCGGTGACAGTCTTCGCTGTTTTCATCACTATAGTTGACATTGTCTATTGCTTTTTGCTCATTGGAGTCGGCCCTCGTGAGGGTTTTCTTCAGTGACACTGCGGCTTCTTGTGCAATCTCCACCGTTTGAAAGGAATGTACGGAATCGTCCATTTAAAAGCTGTTTTTAACCAGATTTTGAATCCTTTGGTCCGGCGCAAAATCTGCTGCCGTTTTCTGGAGGACAAAAAAATGGCTGTTGATGATGAGCATCGAGGGCCAAAGACGAGACGGGTGTACTGGAATTGCTTCACGCCGTGATTGGTAGGCCAGAGAAATCTCATTGAAGGCTGGTCTTTCTCAATTATACCTACCTGCATAAACATCGCCTCAATATCTGCGCTGATTGCAACTGGATTTTCTCTGAGTTGAAGCAGGAGACCAACCAGATTGTTGATCAGGTCGGGGCCTGTCAAAGGGTTACTGTTCAGAGAGTTTACTTTGAAAACGGATGCAGCTTTTGAAACTCTCCGTACCTTTCCAGGCTTATAGGGGTTGGTGACTGGATGAAGTGGTAGGTACCATAAGCGTCTAGGAGCGATGCTGGAGAATATAACTGGTTTGTTATATCCCTTTTCAATATCTGTATGGAGTGTCTTCTGATACACCTCTTTCAGCAGCTGATCTTTGCTTAGTTTCTTTTCGAGGCTTTGAATTTGTGCCTTGGCTACAGGATAGTTGTTCTCCAAATTAACTTTTTCTTTCCAGAGGAGGCCTATTTCGTACCTCTCGCCTGTGTGCGCACTGTCTCATTCAGTATTTTAATCTGTTTGGTGTCATATTTTGATAAAGGGGTTTCATTTCATTTTGCGTTCCCGATGAATCTATCTTTCAGAAGCTGGTTATATAATCTGCTAGGGGATCTTCTTCATTTGTTGTGAGCGTCATTTCTCTGTCAAATGCTTCAAAACTAAGAGAAAGGAAATTGGTTCTTTGTTGTTCCTCATGGCCGAATTTGATTGGACCAGTTAAAGTCCAGCCTAATTGATTCCTAATTGCAAATGCCGTGTTTTTGGGTCCTTGTAAAAACTCTCGTTCGAAAATGTATTTTGTTGCGTCAATTCCCAGTAATACTTGGATGCGATTGTTTTCCAGCTGGGGAAACCTGATGTGTTGCAAATGAGGATGTTTGCTGCAATCAACGTTCAGTTCTAAATTGGGGGCATCATCAAAATGACAATTGTTAATTGAATAAACGTAATTCAAGCGAAACAGTGGTTTTCTACTGTTAAATGGCCCAATATCAAGTTGTACGAGTTTGGCTTCCATTGAGGAATCAACAAAGGCTGTCGAAACGTTCAGAGTTGATTCTGAGGCGCCATTCAATTGACTGGTTCAGCAGGTTGTCCTTGATAAAGTCATGGTCCAACTGCAGCTTTTGTCTTCTGATTTGTTTTCTGGCTCCCAGGAAGTTGATTCCGTTATCACTGAGTAAGAGCCGTGGTGGTCCACGACGAGCAATGAATCTGGAAACTGATGTTGTCAGATCTTCTATCACTTCCAAGTGTACCGCTTGAGTCAATAAGCAGTTGAAAAGACAGACATAGGCCTTCTATTTTTGCCTCTTTGAATAACGGCGAAGGGCCCAACATTATCGACTCCTACATTCGTAAATGTTACGGCTGATTCGTTTTCTGGAAATCGGGCATCAGGCAGATCTGCCTTAGGCGGCTGAAGACAGTGTCCTTTAAAGCGTCTACATTTTAAGCACTTGTGTGAAATGCTGCGTAAGGAGTCTCCTAGGCCAAAAACATAGTAACTTTTCCGTGCAATTTTTTTGACAAACTCCGTTCCAAAGTGCGTGTAGATTTCATGGAACTTCTCCAAGAATAGTTGGGCGATTGATTCCTTTGCGTTAAGAGCAATTGGCTGCTTTGTGTTATATCCCAATGTACTTCTGTTTGTTCTGCCACCAACTCTTAAGATATTATCCTTCAGAAAGGGTCAGAGCGGTAGAAGTTTGTCTCTGGACGGCAGGTTCTGGTTTTTATTCAGAAGAGCGATTGAGGGACCATAGCAATTCTGCTCTGAGACCTGGATAAGGTGGTTCCTGGAGTTTTTGACGTCGTTGATGTTGAGCGCTCTTTTGGATTTAGTTCGCAAGATTTCGATGAACCGAAACATTTGGGCTGTTGTCCTTAACAACTTTGTCAATTTTGAGAAATTTTTGGCTGCAACCACTGTTGAATTTTTTGTCGCACCAGTGGTGTTTGTATTCTCCGTGTTAGACAGCGAGGGATTTCGATTGGGTTAGAGCACATATAATTGTCTAACCAAGTTTGAATTGATTTACTCTTCTCATTAGGCAGGCGGTCATCCCATGCTAGACCCTCTTTCAATATCTGTTGTAGTATAATCTTAAGAGTGATGATTACAGGCGCTATGATCCCTAGCGGGTCAAAAAGGCATGCAATTAGAGAGAGTAGTTTTCGAACAGTGTAATTCTCTGTGTTGGTATCGGACTTTGATGGTTTCTGATGGAAAAATCTGTCAGTTGATTTATTCCATTGAACGACGATTAAGCGATGACAGTCCTCGCTGTTTTCATCACTGTCGCTGACATTGTATATTGCTTTTTGCTCATTGGAGACAAATTGTGTCATGTTAAAGCCGACCCTCATGAGGGCTTTCTTCAGAGACACTGCGGCTTCTTGTGCAATCTCACCATTTCGAAGGAATGTGCGAAGTCGTCCATGTAAAAGCTGTTTTTAACCAGATTTTGAATCCTTTGGTCCGGCGCAAAATCTGTTGCCGTTTTCTGGAGGACAAAAATGGCTGTTGATGTTGGGAATCGAGCGCCAAAGATGAGACGGGTGTACTGGAATTACTTCACGCTGTGATTGGTAGGCCAGAGAAATCTCATTGAAGGCTGGTCTTGCTCAATTATACCTACCTGCATAAACATCGCCTCAATATCTGCGCTGATTGCAACTGGATTTTCTCTGAATTGAAGCAGGAGACCAACCAGGTTGTTGATCAGGTCTAGGCCTGTCAAAAGGTTACTGTTCAGAGAGTTTCCTTTGAAAACGGATGCAGCATTTGAAACTCGCCGTACCTTTCCAGGCTTATAGGGGTTGGTGACTGGATGATGTGGTAGGTACCATACGCGTCTAGGAGCGATGATGGAGAAAATAACTGGTTTGACATATCCCTTCTCAATATCTGAATCGAGTGTCTTCTGAAACATCTCTTTCAGCAGCTAATCTTTGCTTAGTTTATTGTCGAGGCTTTGAATTTGTGCCTTAGTTACAGGATAGTTGTTCTCCAAATTAACTTTTTCTTTCCCGAAGAGGCCGATTTCGTACCTCTTGCCCGTGTGCGCACTGTATCATTCAGTATTTTAATCTGTCTGGTGTCATCTTTTGATAAAGGGGGTTTCATTTCATTTTGCGTTCCCGATGAATCTATCTTTCAGAAGCTGGTTATATAATCTGCTAGGGGATCTTCTTCATTTGTTGTGAGCGTCATTTCTCTGTCAACTGCTTCAAAACTAAGAGAAAGGAAATTGGTTCTTTGTTGTTCCTCATGGCCGAATTTGATTGGACCAGTTAAAGTCCAGCCTAATAGATTCCTAATTGCAAATGGCGTGTTTTTGGGTCCTTGTAAAAACTGAGTAAGAGCCGTGGTTGTCCACGTCGAGCAATGAATCTGGGAAGTGATGTTGTCAGATCTTCTGTCACTTCCAAGTGTACCGCTCGAGTCAATCAGCAGTTGAATAGACAGATATAGGCCTTCTATTTTTGCCTCTTTGAATAACGTCGAAGGGCCCAATATAATCAAGTCCTACATTCGTGAAGGTTACAGGTGATTCGTTTTCTGGAAATCGGGCATCAGGCAGATCTGCCATAGGTGGCTGAAGACATTGTCCTTTAAAGCGTCTACATTTAATGCACTTGTGTGAAATGCTGCGTAAGGAGTCTCTTAAGCCAAAAACTTAGTAACTTTTCTGTACGAATTTTTTGCCATACTCTGTTCCAAAGTGCATGCAGATTTCACGGCACTTCTCCAAGAATAGTTGGGCGGTTGATTCCTTTGTGTTAAGAAGAATTGGTTGCTTTGTGTTATACCCCAATGTACTTCTCTTTGTTCTGCCACTAACTCCTAAGATATTATCTTTCAGAAAGGGTCAGAGCGGTAGAAGTTTGTCTCTGGACGGCAGGTTCTGGTTTTTATTCAGTAGAGCGATTGAGGGACCATAGCAATTCTGCTGTGAGAACTGGATAAGGTGGTTCTTGGAGTTCGACGTCGTTGATGTTGAGCGCTCTTTTGGGTTTAGTTCGCAAGATATCGATGAACCGAAATACTTGGGCTGTTGTCCTTAACAACTTTGTCAATTCTGAGAAATTTTTGGCTGCAATCACTGTTGAATTGTTTGTCGCACCAGTCGTGTTTGTATTCTCCGTGTTAGACAGCGAGGGATTTCGATTGGGTTAGAGCACATATAATTGTCTAACCAAGTTTGATTTGATTTACGCTTCTCATTAGGCAGGCGGTCATCCCATGCTAGACCCTCTTTCCATATCTGTTGTAGTATAATCTTAAGAGTGATGATTACAGGCACTATGATCACTAACGGGTCAAAAAGGCTTGCAATTAGAGAGAGTACTTTTCGAATAGTGTATTTCGCTGCGTTGGTATCGAACTTTGATGGTTTCTGATGGACAAACTTGTCAGTTGATTTATTTCATTGAACCACAAGTACGCGTTGACAGTCCTCGTTGTTTTCATCAATATCGTTGACATTGTATATTGACTTTTGCTCATTGGAGACAAATTGTGTCAAGTTAAAGCCGACACTCAGGAGGGCTTTCTTCAGTGACACTGCGGCTTCTTGTGCAATCTCAACCTTTTCCAAATAATGTGCGAGATCGTCCATGTAAAAGCTGTTTTTAACCAGATTTTGAATCGTTTGGTTCGCTGCAAAATGTGCTGCCGTTTTCTGAAGCAATAAAATGGCTGTTGATGGAGAGCATTGAGCGCCAAAGATGAGACGGGTGTGCTGGAATTGCTTCACGCTGTGATTTGTAGGCCAGAGAAATCTCATTGAAGGCTGGTCTTTCTCACCAACCTGCATAAACACCGCCTCAATATTGGCGCTGATTGCAGCTGGATTTTCTCTGAAACGAAGCAAGAGACTAACCATATTGTTGATCGGGTCTGGGCCTGTCAAAAGGTTACTGTTCAGAGAGTTTCCTCTGAAAACGGATGCAGCTTTTGAAACTCTCCGTACCTTTCCAGGCTTATAGGGGTTGGATTCACTTTTCACTCCAAAGTCACTTTTCGTGTCCACAGGAGGCCGATCTCGCACCTCCGCACTGTATCCTTCAGTATTTTAAGTGCTCTGGTGTCATCTTTTGATAAAGGCGTTTCATTTTCCGTTCCCGATGAATCTATCTTCCAGAAGTGGTAGGTACCATAAGCGTCTAGGAGTGATGCTGGAGAATATAACTGGTTTGTTATATCCTTTTTCAATATCTGTATGGAGTGTCTTCTGATACACCTCTTTCAGCAGCTGATCTTTGCTTAGTTTCTTTTCGAGGCTTTGAATTTGTGCCTTGGCTACAGGATAGTTGTTCTCCAAATTAACTTTTTCTTTCCAGAGGAGGCCTATTTCGTACCTCTCACCTGTGTGCGCACTCTCTCATTCAGTATTTTAATCTGTTTGGTGTCATATTTTGATAAAGGGGTTTCATTTCATTTTGCGTTCCCGATGAATCTATCTTTCAGAAGCTGGTTATATAATCTGCTAGGGGATCTTCTTCATTTGTTGTGAGCGTCATTTCTCTGTCAAATGCTTCAAAACTAAGAGAAAGGAAATTGGTTCTTTGTTGTTCCTCATGGCCGAATTTGATTGGACCAGTTAAAGTCCAGCCTAATAGATTCCTAATTGCAAATGCCGTGTTTTTGGGTCCTTGTAAAAACTCTCGTTCGAAAATGTATTTTGTTGCGTCAATTCCCAGTAATACTTGGATGCGATTGTTTTCCAGCTGGGGAAACCTGATGTGTTGCAAATGAGGATGTTTGCTGCAATCAACGTTCAGTTCTAAATTGGGGGCATCATCAAAATGACAATTGTTAATTGAATAAACGTAATTCAAGCGAAACAGTGGTTTTCTACTGTTAAATAGTCCAATATCAAACTGTACGGTTTTGGCTTGTTTTGTGTTGCATTGAGATTGTTTACCACGGG
This sequence comes from Convolutriloba macropyga, assembly GCF_964194025.1. Taxonomy (NCBI): domain Eukaryota; kingdom Metazoa; phylum Xenacoelomorpha; order Acoela; family Convolutidae; genus Convolutriloba; species Convolutriloba macropyga. The sequence goes on from NC_134469.1 coordinate 35,059,118, forward strand.
ATCAAAAACATGTGGGATCGCGCTGCAGCTGTCAAGTAAGGCATAACATTCGCAGGTTTCGTTGGAACCGTAAAGTTGGGACCGGTAGGAGGCTGATTTCCAATTTTTCGAGGGAAACTGACGTGTAGATTTGTGTTGTCGTTTCTTTGCTGATCTCGTCAAAGGACTCGCATAGTCGTAAATCGTGTTGAGTAGCGTTTGTTTTTTTGCTAGGAGACGTAATTGTTGTCATATAGCATTGAGTGTTGTTTCCGTAAACAATGTCTGCATGAGACTTTACATGGACATGTTTTTGCGTTATGGGTTGAGCATAGACAATTGTAGCAGAGAAAACTATTTTGACTTCAGCATTACCTTCACAGGGTGACATTTGCAGAAATTTAGGCCTCGTCCCTACCTAATGTTCTCCTTGATCAACCGGACAGTTTCAGCTTCTGTTTTGTTGACAGTGCTGTTTCTTTGGATTGAATGGTTTGTGAACAAAACTACTGTTGTTGTTTCTGTTGCTTTCAAATATTTCAACTCTGTTGGCGTTGTTGTGATGTTCGTTTGCGTTTTGGTTGTTATTGTTTGGGTTGTGTTTGTGGTTGTTTTTGTTATAGCCAGATTGGCTATAATTTTGGTTTCCGTTTCTTTTTTTGAGCTTGAAGTTAGATTTAAGGTTAAATATACCTCTATTGCGGTCGTTCTTGTCGTATTTTTCGTTGTTCATGTCGTTGCTGGAAAAGCTGTTGTCTTGCAGATGTTCACAGGCCCTAGCCTGTTTATCCATCCATATCGAGAGGTCTTCCAATCATGGAAATGGACTTCAATTGCCGACTAGGTATTTTCAATGACCATGGTAGATTATCTCGGGCAATCTGGCCTAATTAGGTAGAGCTCAAGTCAGCGTAAAAACCATGTGCATTAAATGTTTGGAATAGTTTTCTCTGGAAAGAAGTGTAGCTTATCAATGTTACATGGTCGATTGCTTGCGGTCTGTGCCACTGTTCGAGTACTTTGGTGAGGGCAGCGACAACGTGTTGAGGATTTCCAAAGCGTCTTTCAAATTCCGATAAGGCATCATGATAGAATCTGGGGTTACATAGATATCCCGAAATGGCTTCTCTTGCCCGTCCAACGACCAATGTTTGCAGGTAACTCATTCTTTCATTGTCAGTGATGTCACGGTTTCGACGAATAGCTGAGTAAAACATGTAGGACCATTCGTTCCCTTCAATGGGTCTTCATCGAACGTTTGTATTCGTATGTCTGGTAGCTTCACTGAGCGATAGATACTTCGAAAGAACAGCTGATGATGATAGCTGTCGGAATATTTTGGGTGCGCAGTTTGTTGATTAGAATTTTTTCTATTGTGAGTTGTTTGTTGGAGATCATTTGCATTTTCCGAAGAGGATTGTTAAGGGTTTGTACAGCTTTTAGGTTAAACATATTGTTCAGTTGTCGTTGGCAGTTGCTGATGTAGGCCTACTGGATGTAGCATCTGCTTGGTAGCAGAGGCTACGAAACCTTTTTGGCAATTGTTTTGGTTGGGTGAGGCCTTTTGTTGATTTTGACCAAAAATTTCAGGCAGGTTACTTACCACACCAAGTTATTTGAGCGATTCTTTTTCCTTCCAGTTTAAGAGATGCCGGCTGCTGTGGCTCGGTTGAAAATGTGTATGGCTTAGCGCAGGAGAGATGTTTTGCGCAACACGATGATGAATTAAAGGACCATTTTCTTCGGGGCTAATAATTGGAAAAGTCTGGTTGATGCTGAGGATACTGTTTGGTTGCGAATAACTACAATAATGGTTCCAGTTAATTTGAGTTGATAATGGGATTGGTGTAGAGAATTGGGCTGATGCGGTTTGTTGAGGATTTGCATTGTTATTGACCTGTTATGCTGTTGAGATTTCTGGTTGCTGGCATTGACCGTTTTGACTTTCTTGTAAGCTTGCCACCACTTCTGTGATTCCACGGTTCCCATTCGGTAGAAAACAGGGTTTTAATTTTTTTTGACGCAATATGTTATCCTGTTTTTGTTGTTGATTTTTTGGACCATTCTGCGTGTTAGTTTGTCGCATTTACTGCAAAGAATACACATAGATTCCCTCGGGGTCTTGCGGGCTCGTGTAGGGCACTGCTGGGTCGTGCTGGCTCGTGGCGGGCACTGCTGTATCGTGCTGGCTCGTGGCGGGCACTGCTGGGGTCAATTTGGCTCGTAGCGGACACTGCTTGGTCGTACTGGATCATGGCGGGCACTGCTGGGTCGTGCTAGCTCGGGGCGGGCACTGCTGGGGTCAATTTGGCTCGTAGCGGACACTGCTTGGTCGTACTGGATCGTGGCGGGCACTGCTGGGTTGTGCTGGCTCGTGGCGTGGACTGCTGGGACGTACTGGCTCGTGGCGGGAACTGCTGGGATCGTGCTGGCTTGTGGTGGGCACTGCTGGGTTGTAGCGGGCACTGCTGGGTCATGCTGGCTCGCGGCGGGCCTTGCTGGGGTCTTGCTGGCTCATGGTGGGCACTGCTGGGATCGTGCGGGCTGGTGCCAGGTACCGTTGGTTTGTGCTGGCTCGTGGCGGGCACTGCTAGGTCGTGCTGGCTCGTGGCTGGTCCTGCTGGGGTCGTGCTGGTTCGTAGCAGGCACTGCGAGGTCGAGCTGTCTCGTGGCGGGCACAGCTGGGGTCGTGCTGGCTCGTGGCGGGCACTGCTATGATCGTGCTGGCTCGTGGTGGGCACTGCTGGGTCGTGGTGGCTCGTGGCTGGCACTGTTGGGGTCGTGTTGGCTCTTTGCGGGCACTGATGGGTCGTGCTGACTCATGGCGGGCACTGATGGGTCGTGTGGGCTCGTGGCGGACAGTGCTTGGGCGTGCTGGCTCGTAGTGGGCAGTGCTGGGTCGTGCTGGCTCGTGGCGTGCACTTCTGGGTCGTAGCGGGTACTGCTGGGCCATTCTGTCTCGCGGCGGGCACTGCTGGGGACTTGCTGGCTCATGGCGGGCACTGCTGCGGTCGTGCGGGCTCGTGCCGGACACTGTTTGGTCGTGCTGGCTCGTGGCAGGCACTGCTAGGCCATGCTGGCTCGTGGCGAGCCCTGATGGGGTCGTGCTGGCTCGTGTTGGGATACTGTTGTGTCGTGCTGGCTCCTGGTGGGTACTGCTGGGTCGTGCTGGCTCGTGACCGGCAATGCTGGGTTCGTGTTGGCTCTTGTCGGGCACTGCTGAGTCGTGGCGGGTACTGCTGGGTCGTGCTGGCTCGTGGCGGACACTGCTTGGGCGTGCTGGCTCGTATTGGGCAGTGCTGGGTCGTGCTGGCTCGTGGCGTGCACTTCTGGGTTGTAGCGGGCACTGCTGGGCCATTCTGGCTCGTGGCGGGCACTGCTGGGGACTTGCTGGCTCATGGCGGGCACTGCTGGGGTCGTGCGGGCTCGTGCCGGATACTGTTTGGTCGTGCTGGCTCGTGGCAGGCACTGCTAGGCCATGCTGGCTCGTGGCGAGCCCTGCTGGGGTCGTGCTGGCTCGTGGTGGGCACTGCTGTGTCGTGTTGGCTCGTGGCGGACACTGCTTGGGCTTGCTGGCTCGTAGTGGGCAGTGCTGGGTCGTACTGGCTCGTGGCGTGCACTTCTGGGACGTAGCGGGCACTGTTGGGCCATTCTGGCTCGCGGCGGGCACTGCTGGGGACTTGCTGGCTCATGGCGGGCACTGCTGGGGTCGTGCGGGCATGTGCCGGACACTGTTTGGTCGTGCTGGCTCGTGGCAGGCACTGCTAGGCCATGCTGGCTCGTGGCGAGCCCTGCTGTGGTCGTGGTGGGTCGTGCTGGCTCGTGTCGGGCACTGCTGGGGTCGTGCTGGCTCGTGGTGGGCACTGTTGTGTCGTGCTGGCTCGTGGTGGGTACTGCTGGGTCGTGCTGGCTCGTGACCGGCAATGCTGGGTTCGTGTTGGCTCTTGTCGGGCACTGCTGAGTCGTGGCGGGTACTGCTGGGTCGTGCTGGCTCGTGGCGGGCACTGCTGGATCTTGTTGGCTTGTGGCGCGCACTGCTGGGTCGTGTTGGCTCGTGGTGGGCACTGCTGGGGTCAAGTTGGCTCGTAGCGGGCACTACTAGGTCGTAATGGCTCGTGGCGGTAACTGATGGGTCGTGCCTGTTTGTGGCCGGCACTGCTGTGTGGTGCTGGCTCGTAGCGGGCATTGCTGTGTTGTGCTGGCTCGTAGCGGGCAATACTAGGTCGTACTGGCTCGTTGCGGATACTGATGAGTTGTGCTGGCTCGTAGCGGGCACTCCTGGGGTCGTGCTGGCTCGTGGTGGGCACTGCTGGGTTGTGCTGTCTCGTGGCGGGCACTGCTGGGATCGCGCTGGCTCGTGGCGGGCACTGCTGGGTCATAACGGGCACTGCTGGTTCATGCTGGCTCGCGGCGGGCACTGCAGGGCCTTGCTGGCTCATAGCGGGTACTGCTCGGGTCATGCGTGCTTGTGGTGGGCACTGCTGGGGTCGTGCTGGTTCGTGGCGGGCACTGCTGTGTGGTGATGGCTCGTGGTGGGCACTGCTGGGTCGTGCTGGCTCGTGACCGTCACTGCTGTGGTCGTGTTGTCTCTTGTCGGGCACTGCTGAGTCGTGGTGGGCACTGATGGGTCGTGCTGGCTCGTGACGGGCACTGCTGGTTCGGGCTGGCTTGTGGTGGACACTTCTGGGGTCAAGTTGGCTCGTAGTGGGCACTACTAGGTCGTACTGGCTCGTGAGTGGCACTGATGGGTCGTGCTGGCTCGTGGCGGGTACTGCTGGGTCGTGCTGGCTCGTGGCGGGCACTGCTGGATCTTGTTGGCTTGTGGCGCGCACTGCTGGGTCGTGTTGGCTCGTGGTGGGCACCGCTGGGGTCAAGTTGGCTCGTAGCGGGCACTACTAGGTCGTAATGGCTCGTGGCCGGAACTGATGGGTCGTGCCTGTTTGTGGCCGGCACTGCTGTGTGGTGATGGCTCGTAGCGCGCATTGCTGTGTTGTGCTGGCTCGTAGCGGGCAATACTAGGTCGTACTGGCTCGTTGCGGATACTGATGAGTTGTGCTGGCTCGTAGCGGGCACTCCTGGGGTCGTGCTGGCTCGTGGTGGGCACTGCTGGGTTGTGCTGTCTCGTGGCGGGCACTGCTGGGATCGCGCTGGCTCGTGGCGGGCACTGCTGGGTCGTAACGGGCACTGCTGGTTCATGCTGGCTCGCGGCGGGCACTGCAGGGGTCTTGCTGGCTCATAGCGGGTACTGCTGGGGTCATGCGTGCTTGTGGTGGGCACTGCTGGGGTCGTGCTGGTTCGTGGCGGGCACTGCTGTGTGGTGATGGCTCGTGGTGGGCACTGCTGGGTCGTGCTGGCTCGTGACCGTCACTGCTGTGGTCGTGTTGTCTCTTGTCGGGCACTGCTGAGTCGTGGTGGGCACTGATGGGTCGTGCTGGCTCTTGACGGGCACTGCTGGTTCGTGCTGGCTTGTGGTGGACACTTCTGGGGTCAAGTTGGCTCGTAGCGGGAACTACTAGGTTGTACTGGCTCGTGAGTGGCACTGATGGGTCGTGCCGGCTCGTGGCGGGCACTGCTGGGTTCAAGTTGGCTCGTAGCGGGCAGTACTAGGTCGTACTGGCTCGTGGTGGGCACTGCTGGGTCGTGCTGGCTGGTGGCGGGCATTCCTGGGGTCGTGCTGGCTCGTGGCGGTCACTGCTGGGTTCAAGTTGGCTCGTAGCGGGCACTACTAGGTCGTACTGGATCGTGGCGGGCACTGCTGGGTCGTGCTGGCTTGTGGCGGGCCATGCTGGGTGGTGCTGGCTCTTAGCGGGCACTGCCGGGTGGTGCTGGCTCGTGGCAGGCACTGCTGGGTCTTGCTGGCTCGTGGCGGGCACTGCTGGGTTCAAGTTGGCTCGTAGCGGGCACTACTAGGTCGTACTGGCTCGTGGCGGGCACTGCTGGGTCGTGCTGGTTCGTGGCGGGCACTCCTGGGATCGTGCTGTCTCGTGGCGGGCACTGCTGGTTCATGCTGGCTCGCGGCGAGCAATGCAGGGGTCTTGCTGGCTCATGGCGGGCACTGCTGGGGTCGTGCGTGCTTGTGGTGGGCACTGCTGGGCCGTGCTGGCTCGTGGCGAGCACTGCTATGTCGTGGTGGCTCGTGGTGGGCAGTGCTGGGGTGGTGCTGGCTCGTGGTGGGCACTGCTGGGTCTTGCTCGTGGCGGGCAGTGGTGGGGTCCCGCTGGCTCGTGGCGGACATTGCTTGGTCGTGCTGGCTCGTGGCCGGCACTGCTGGGGTCGTCTTGGCTTTTAGCGGGCACTGCTGGGTCGTGCTGGCTCATGGTGGGCACTGCTGGATCGTGTTGGCTTGTAGCGGGCACTGCTGTGTCATGCTGGCTCGTGGTGGGCACTGATGTGGTCAAGTTGGCTCGTAGCGGACATAGCTAGGCCGTACTGGATCGTGGCGGGCACTGATGACTCGTGCTGGCTCTTGGTGGGCACTGATGTGTGGTGCTGGCTCGTAGCGGGCACTGCTGGGTCGTGCTGGCTCTTGGCAGGCACTTCTGGGGTCGTGCTGGCTCGTGGCGGGCACTGCTGGGATCAAGTTGGCTCGTAGTGGGCACTACTAGGTCGTACTGGCTCGCGGCGGGCACTGCTGTGTCGTGATGGCTCGTATTGGGCACTGCTAGGGTCGTGCTAGTTCGCGGTGCGCACTGCTGGGTCGTGCTGGCTCGTGGCGGGCACTGCTAGGTCTTGGTGGCTCGTGGCGGGCAGTGGTGGGGTCCCGCTGGCTCGTGGCGGACATTGCTTGGTCGTGCTGGCTCGTGGCCGGCACTGCTGGGGTCGTGTTGGCTTTTGGCGGGCACTGCTGGGTCGTGCTGGCTCGTGGTGGGCACTGCTGGTTCGTGTTGGCTTGTAGCGGGCACTGCTGGGTCATGTTGGCTCGTGGTGGGCACTGATGGGGTCAAGTTGGCTCGTAGCGGACATAACTAGGTCGTACTGGATCGTGGCGGGCACTGATGACTCGTGCTGGCTCTTGGCAGGCACTGCTGGGGTCGTGCTGGCTCGTGGCGTGCACTGCTGGGTCGTGCTGGCTCGTGGCGGGCACTGCTGGGGTCAAGTTGGCTCGTAGTGGGCACTACTAGGTCGTACTGGCTCGCGGCGGGCACTGCTTTGTCGTGCTGGCTCGTGTCGGGCACTGCTAGGGTCGTGCTAGTTCGCGGTGGGCACTGCTGGGTCGTCCTGGCTCGTGGCGGGCACTGCCTGGGTCGTGCTGGCTCGTGGCGGGCACTGCTGGGTCTTGGTGGCTCGTGGCGGGCACTGCTGGGTCGTGCTGGCTCGTGGCGGGCACCGCTGGGTCGTGCTGGCTCGTGGCGAGCACTGCGGTGTCGTGCTGGCTTGTGGCGGGCACTGCTGGGTCATGCTGGCTCGTGGCAGGCACTGCTGGGTCTTGCTGGCTCGTGGCGGGCACTGCTGGGTTCAAGTTGGCTCGTAGCGGGCACTACTAGAACGTACTGGCTCGTGGCGGAGACTGCTGGGTCGTGCTGGCTCGTGGCTGGCAATGCAGGGGTCTTGCTGGCTCATGGCGGGCACTGCTGGGGTCGTGCGTGCTTGTGGTGGGCACTGCTGGGCCGTGCTGGCTCGTGGCGAGCACTGCTATGTCGTGGTGGCTCGTGGCGGGCACTGCTGGTTCATGCTGGCTCGCGGCGGGCAATGCAGGGGTCTTGCTGGCTCATGGCGGGCACTGCTGGGGTCGTGCGTGCTTGTGGTGGGCACTGCTGGGCCGTGCTGGCTCTTGGCGAGCACTGCTATGTCGTGGTGGCTCGTTGTGGGCAGTGCTGGGGTGGTGCTGGCTCGTGGTGGGCACTGCTGGGTCTTGCTCGTGGCGGGCAGTGGTGGGGTCCCGCTGGCTCGTGGCGGACATTGCTTGGTCGTGCTGGCTCGTGGCCGGCACTGCTGGGGTCGTGTTGGCTTTTGGCGGGCACTGCTGGGTCGTGCTGGCTTGTGGTGGGCACTGATGTGTGGTGCTGGCTCGTAGCGGACACTGCTGGGTCGTGCTGGCTCTTGGCAGGCACTGCTGGGGTCGTGCTGGCTCGTGGCGTGCACTGATGACTCGTGCTGGCTCTTGGTGGGCACTGATGTGTGGTGCTGGCTCGTAGCGGACACTGCTGGGTCGTGCTGGCTCATGGCGGGCACTGCTGGGGTCGTGCGTGCTTGTGGTGGGCACTGCTGGGCCGTGCTGGCTCTTGGCGAGCACTGCTATGTCGTGGTGGCTCGTTGTGGGCAGTGCTGGGGTGGTGCTGGCTCGTGGTGGGCACTGCTGGGTCTTGCTCGTGGCGGGCAGTGGTGGGGTCCCGCTGGCTCGTGGCGGACATTGCTTGGTCGTGCTGGCTCGTGGCCGGCACTGCTGGGGTCGTGTTGGCTTTTGGCGGGCACTGCTGGGTCGTGCTGGCTTGTGGTGGGCACTGATGTGTGGTGCTGGCTCGTAGCGGACACTGCTGGGTCGTGCTGGCTCTTGGCAGGCACTGCTGGGGTCGTGCTGGCTCGTGGCGTGCACTGATGACTCGTGCTGGCTCTTGGTGGGCACTGATGTGTGGTGCTGGCTCGTAGCGGACACTGCTGGGTCGTGCTGGCTCTTGGCAGGCACTGCTGGGGTCGTGCTGGCTCGTGGCGTGCACTGCTGGGTCGTGCTGGCTCGTGGCCGGCACTGCTGGGGTCGTGTTGGCTTTTGGCGGGCACTGCTGGGTCGTGCTGGCTCGTGGCAGGCACTGCCTGGGTCGTGCTGGCTCGTGGCGGGCACCGCTGTGTCGGGCTGGCTCGTGGCGGGCACTGCTGGGTCGTGCTGGCTCGTGGCGGGCACCGCTGGGTCGTGCTGGCTCGTGGCGAGCACTGCGGTGTCGTGCTGGCTTGTGGCGGGCACTGCTGGGTCATGCTGGCTCGTGGCAGGCACTGCTGGGTCTTGCTGGCTCGTGGCGGGCACTGCTGGGTTCAAGTTGGCTCGTAGCGGGCACTACTAGAACGTACTGGCTCGTGGCGGAGACTGCTGGGTCGTGCTGGCTCGTGGCTGGCACTCCTGGGATCGCGCTGGCTCGTGGCGGGCACTGCTGGTTCATGCTGGCTCGCGGCGGGCAATGCAGGGGTCTTGCTGGCTCATGGCGGGCACTGCTGGGGTCGTGCGTGCTTGTGGTGGGCACTGCTGGGCCGTGCTGGCTCGTGGCGAGCACTGCTATGTCGTGGTGGCTCGTGGTGGGCAGTGCTGGGGTGGTGCTGGCTCGTGGTGGGCACTGCTGGGTCTTGCTCGTGGCGGGCAGTGGTGGGGTCCCGCTGGCTCGTGGCGGACATTGCTTGGTCGTGCTGGCTCGTGGCCGGCACTGCTGGGGTCGTGTTGGCTTTTGGCGGGCACTGCTGGGTCGTGCTGGCTTGTGGTGGGCACTGATGTGTGGTGCTGGCTCATAGCGGACACTGCTGGGTCGTGCTGGCTCTTGGCAGGCACTGCTGGGGTCGTGCTGGCTCGTGGCGTGCACTGATGACTCGTGCTGGCTCTTGGTGGGCACTGATGTGTGGTGCTGGCTCGTAGCGGACACTGCTGGGTCGTGCTGGCTCTTGGCAGGCACTGCTGGGGTCGTGCTGGCTCGTGGCGTGCACTGCTGGGTCGTGCTGGCTCGTGGCCGGCACTGCGGGGGTCGTGTTGGCTTTTGGCGGGCACTGCTGGGTCGTGCTGGCTCGTGGTGGGCACTGCTGGTTCGTGTTGGCTTGTAGCGGGCACTGCTGGGTCATGCTGGCTCGTGGTGGGCACTGATGTGGTCAAGTTGGCTCGTAGCGGACATAACTAGGTCGTACTGGATCGTGGCGGGCACTGATGACTCGTGCTGGCTCTTGGTGGGCACTGATGTGTGGTGCTGGCTCGTGGCGGGCACTGCTGGGGTCAAGTTGGCTCGTAGTGGGCACTACTAGGTCGTACTGGCTCGCGGCGGGCACTGCTGTGTCGTGCTGGCTCGTGTCGGGCACTGCTAGTGTCGTGCTAGTTCGCTGTGGGCACTGCTGGGTCGTGCTGGCTCGTGGCGGGCACTGCCTGGGTCGTGCTGGCTCGTGGCGGGCACCGCTGTGTCGGGCTGGCTCGTGGCTGGCACTTCTGGGTCCTGGTGGCTCGTGGCGGGCACTGCTGGGTCGTGCTGGCTCGTGGCGGGCACCGCTGGGTCGTGCTGGCTCGTGGCGAGCACTGCTGTGTCGTGCTGGCGTGTGGCGGGCACTGCTTGGTCGTGCTGGCTCGTGGCAAGCACGGCTGGGGTCGTGCTGGCTCGGGGCGGGCACTGCTGGGTCGTGCTGGATCGTGTCGGGCTCCTCTGGGTCGTTGCGGGCACTGTTTGGTCGTGCTAGCGGCCCGGACGTTTTAGCCGTTGTAACGTAATTCGCCGGACCCGAACTTTGTAATATAACAATATGAAATGCTAAAAACTTTAACAATTGCTTCGCTGAATACCTTTTTTTTTCAAAAATACGGGAAAATCTTAAGTTATAGTTACGCAAACCCTCTTGTTATTTGGTGACTAATCCTCTTCAAAGGGGGGAGGGGGGTTGTTATTTGCCCTGAGAATCAATAAATGGAATGATATAAAATTTATATGAAGTTCTCAAAGCTTTTCTGAATTGTCACTTCTCTTCACAGAACACCTGCACGAAACACTGCCTTAATACAATTCCAACTTTTGTCCAATTCCAACATTAAAGTTTTTCTTATTGAATATAGCTTCCTCTTCACCCTCTTTAGCGTTTGTGTTGACCAACTTGTCCACACAAGAGGTTGCGCTGTTGTTCGGTAGGATTTGTTCATTTAAAGCGCCAATTGAGAATGTCGATGCCTCCTGGGGATCGTCTGGTGCTCGTTTTGGGGGCGTCGACTAGCCTTCTTTCTAGTCTTTCTAGTCTGTTCTTTAATGTTTCTCAAAAAATCTTAGTCCTCTAATTTGCATTATTCCATTGTTGCCACGTGCCCTTTTTGGTTTCAATTTCTTGTGCTCTGAATCAATATCTTTCAGTTTGCAACGATTATGACAATTTTGCGGAACTGTTTAGCACCAATGAAAGAAAATTATCGATGCCGATAACACGACTCGATTAGGAGTTTTGGTTTTCTTAACGTTTTTTTACCGAAAGTAGTATTCGTTCAAACGGCGTTTTGAGCTAAAAGCGAAAAAGTAAAATTGCGTGTGAAAACAGCGAGTGAAGATTTTTATCATGCGCTGTTTTTCAGTGAATGACTTTTCGACATCGAAAAGTGAGAGAATGGTGAATATAAATAACCCTTTTAACCGTTTTTCGTCAATTTGACTCAATTTCTTTGCTGGTAATTTTGATCGTTTTTGTATAAATAGTTTTTGACCAATGATACATTGATATTTATTCCGCTGAAATTGATACTTTAAAGTCATTGAGAGCCTAATCACGCGTTTTAAGTGCAAAGTAGGCACATATTTCTCTATTTTTTTAATTTAATCTTCGGATTTTTTTTCATTGATTTTATTTGGATCTTTGAATTACGTAATGTAGTGAATACGGTCAAACTCAAAAGAGCAAAATCAAAAGAAAAGGGATAAATGTATAAAGGCCGGTCATCAAGTCATAATGCATTAGGTTATCAAAGTTCATTAAAGTGTTTGCTAGCTGGCATTAGAGTTATGCTTAGCAGCCATCAGTTTAGAGACTGAACTTATGTAATTTTAGAATTTAACTGAATGTGCCAAATTTTCACACAAGAACACTTTGACACTTAAAAAAATTCTGTCAATTTCTATCTCCTAATTTTTGTCTTTTTCTGTCTCAATCCCAATGTGAGACAAGCGGGTCAACGTCAGCCGGCTTTATTTTCCCATTGAACTTTTTTGGATCTTTGAAAAGACTTTGGCAATCTTTGAAAGGATTTTGGCAAAGTATTTTTGGCAATGTTCTCGTAATAGTTTAGACGTTAGGCAGTTCTCTATAGCTAAGTCATTTTGTTTTAGAATAATTTACATAAACTGATTCAATTTTTGCAATTTTGGTCCAATTTTTCTCAGTCTTGTGTTTTTTTTCGTTTCAGTTAGTAGAAAAGGTCTTTTTGTGCACCGACATGGAATTCAATTTTGTGTTTTGAATAATTAGGTTATTTTTTGGCGTTTTTGAAGTTCAGTTAAAAATTTTTTTCATAAACACAGTTCTAACTTTTTTCAGTTATAAGAGTTTTGGTCGATTTTCAACCGTATCAGATGTTTTTAGTATATGAAATTTTGCGGTATCAAGATATCACAGTGAGTGTCTTTTGCCTACATAAAGTCTTCATATTTAGTTTTTGAATATTTTCCTGGGATATCGATTTAGCTCACACTTCTTGATTTTTGAGTGATTCCAATTGGTAATCTCATTCGGAAAAAATTTTGTCTAAACAAAACCGATAGTTAGAGACTCAATGACGAGGCCCTGATAGCCCAGTAGTTAATAATTTTGTCGAAGTGGTTGATTCGGATTCAGGAGGTCGGGATTTGAATCCTAGCTTGGGCTGATATTTTTGCACCCATAAAAAAATTTATCTAGGCTACTGCCCTGAATTAAATTGCGCCGCCTGTCATTAGAGAGATTTTGAGATTTTTTCCCGATAGTAGCGTGTTGATGAATTTAGCAATGAAACCGGGCTCAAAAATTAGCTGTATGTAGACGCATTATGAGCGCAAAAGGTTACAAATCCCACCAATCTATCGCACTTCCAGGCTATCATGGCCATACGAGTACATTAAAGGCGTGGTGGGAGTATTAGATGAATTTTGCGTAGAGTTTGCTCCCATCAGAACAGTTCTGAATGTTTTCGCCTTTGGTATCTGCAAGGTTTTCGCGAAGATTTCCGCTGTCAATTTGGCAGTTGGAACGTAGAGAATTAAAATAGTCTCATTTTTCGTCTTTATCCGACTGAGGCGAAATTTTGGCTCGGTGTGCTTGCTCCTTTTGTGCATAACTGTGTTTCCGCAAAGGCTGATACAGCTTCGCTTGTCCTCTCCATTTTCTATTTGATATTTCTGTTGGATACCGAAATTTTTTAGAAGTGGTTTTAAGTACATTGCTTCCCCACTTCCCCCACTAAATCATAACTAGCCTCTTTTGCGTGAGTAAAATTAATTTTTTTGGATCTCGAAGATTACAATGGAGTGGTTTTCCGCTAGCCAGTGTTGATTGGTGGATGCATTCTTGTATTTCAACAGATTATTGACTGTGAGCATGATGCCTGGTGGCGCCTGTTTAGCCAGATAAAGCAGTGATCCAACCAAGCTTCTGTGGAGCCTTTGATTCACTTCTTCGTCTCCGTTCTGTGCTGCCTGAAATTCAAGGTCAAGGCAGTTGGAGTTTTTGAGGGTTTGCATTGATCCACTTGAAACCACTCAAGTATTCTCTCTATGTTGCGCTCTTGATTGTCTAAAACTTTGCCCTACTAATGTCTGATTCTGAGGCTCAGAAACGACTGTAGTCTCTCTCTCTCTCTCTCTCTCTCTGTCCTCCATATTGAGTGTTTTGTTGCTGTCTTGACATCGGATATCTTTGTCATGCTTCTTGATACTATTATGATGTTTATGACGTTGTCAACCCAGACCAAGATTTAACTTTGACCTTCAGTCTCTGTTCTCGGGAACAAGAATTGATTGTTCCTGCTGCTGGTCCCTGTCAGCAGGAATTTCGCCAACACCTAATGCAAGTTATTAGCAGCTTGTTTCAAACCATAAAATGATTTCTTTAGTTGACGTACTATTTTCTCTCCATCTGATCCTCGTTTAACAAACTCCAGTGGTTGTTTAACGTACAATTCTTCCTGTATTGGTGAATGCAGGAAAGCCCTCGTAATAACAGGCTTTGCATCAATTATCTTGTTTTGGATAATAGCTGATGTAAAATCCAGACCTTCTCTGGCTTATGTAGGCGCAAAAGTCTCAAAGTAGTCCAGTACTTCCACCGCATTGAAGCCATGTGCCATATTGCTTGCTTTGTATTTATCGACTTGAGCACTGGTTTGCAATTTCAGCTGGTAGACATATAAGCCCGGAGTAACGTTCCTGACTGTTGGTGGTCTGACTAGGTCCCAATTTTCCTTGTCTTCGTGTGCCTTGACCTCGCCCTACATTATCCGGAGCCACTAGTTGCAATCATCACCTTGCTTAGCTTCGTAGACCCTTTTGGGTTCCCCGTAGTCAACCTCAGTCACACCAAGATGGGCTCTGACTTATCAGTAAAATTTTGGAACAATACTTGCTCCTTTCCATCATCTGGACTCTGCTCTGTTCACTTGTTCCAGTGCATCTTCATTGAAGCAATGAGTTGAGAAGTTGTCTGTGTCTACTGTCTTCCAGTTATTGTGAGCCACTGGGACTCCTTCTTGTTGCATTAAGTCCTTAATCTAGTGCCGCTATGACATCCGAGTCATCTCGTTTCAGTGCTTTTTCTAGTGTTTTCATTCTCTGTCTAATTTCATTCCTTTTTTATTATAGTAGATGAGCACTATCTTGCTTCGCTGCCATCGTCTTGATGACCATCATCTGGGTGCTAGATCCACAGTTGTTGTGACCTTTCATATAGTAGGTCAGACGTATCTGCTGTCAGGGATTGAACCGGCGTCGGACTCCTTGATGATAGCAACCCGAACCTTGCATGAACCCGAACCTTGGAAATGAACACGAGGTATCCGGTGTCATCGTCAGTGTAAGCCGCAAAATTCCTTCCAGTGCCTTGGGTTCAAGTTTGCCGACTTCTTTTTCTCTCTTCTTAATGAAGACTCTGCATCCGAAAATAGATAGTTTACTAATTGAAGGCTGAGGTTTTATACCTCGCATCAGCTCTGCTGGGCTTCTCTTTTCTCCTCGTCTCACAAACAAGTTTCTGATCTTTGCTGCATGTAGAACTGCTGCCCCTCGCATCAACATGGGAAGTCGTGAGTCAATGAGCAAACATCTTGCCTTCCCCGGCAATGTCCTTTTGCACCTCTCAGCTAGCCTGTTACGTTTTGGCGTCTCCGGTATGGTCTTGACATGAGAGTTGCCTGCGTCTAAACATTGCCTGTTAAACTGCTTTGAGAGACGTTTATTCGCATTGTCTGTTCCAATTTTCTTGGGCGTCCCCACAATGAGAAGAAACTTGTTTGTGCTGGCAACTGCTTCACTCTTTGCCTTTAGCGAGTCCATAAACACGGACTTCGTGCACTGGTCTGCAAACACAATGCAGAAACTGAACCCTGGTTTTGACTCTACCCTGAATGGTGTCCTAGCGTCTGTGAACAAGCCATCCAGTCTCGCCTGCGCTTAGGATTCCCCCACTCATGGCACTGTTATCTCTGTGGCGTGGGCCAATGGGCAAACACTGCTCACATCATCGAATTTTCCTACTGCCTGCGGTGCATTCCGGACCAATTCCACTTGGTTTAAATGGCCCAATTGACTCTGCGACTTCCTTGCACTGTCAAGCTCCACGCGTGTTGGAACTCATCGTGAACTCTAGAATAATACAGGGTAAGAAAAACAAATTACCGAGTTCCCTTCTGGAGTATCAAGCAGCTCTTGTCTTTTTCGAAAGTAAAGCCATGTTCCCAGTCAATTCATCTCGAGACTGATAAATGGTTTGAATAATAGTCAGGCACACACAAAAAAAACTTGCTCTTATTAGAATTTCTCTCTATCTGAGGTTGTTCTGATCCCCATACAGCTTGTAACCACTTTAAAATTGTGTCCTTTTGGATTTAAGGCCACTGATTCAATGGGCACAAAGTCTAGGAACGCATTGATGTTTGCCTCTATGTGATTTGTACAATGACTGTCCGCTAACATGCCTTCCATCTTCCACTGGGTAAGAGCTACCCAGTTGTCCTCATCTGGTGTAGCCAATGTTGAACCTACTGCACTGAATCATGTTTGCTGCCATCTTTTTTTTCTCTGGCATGCCCTGCCTAGGTGACCCTTCTCACCACAGTTACTGCTTTGTGCTGTCTCCTTCCTGCGGTTGTATGCCAAGTGCCCGTTGATCCCGTACTCAAAGCAATTTCTTTTCTGGAATCCTTCCTTGAAGTCACGCTTCACCGCTTTTGTCACTAAACAACTTTGACCCGTTTATCTCTGAGATATGCTCTAATGGGGGGGTTTTGTTTTCTTTTCCTGAATTCTGTGAAGCTTGTTGCCAGGTTGAAGCCTTCATGAATAACAAAACTTTCATAACTCATTGGCAGACCACTGAGAATCAAGGCGTTGAAGATGGTCACTGATAATGCTTCCTGAAGCCTTGTGAGCAGCTGCTGTCCTCTGATAAGGATCCTGTCCAGATCCTAAGATTCTTCTAGCTGCAGTCGGGCAAATTTCGACAAGAGAATTGCCACAAAGGGCGTCTCAACACTCTTGCAAAATTTTCTAACACGTTGCTGCATCTCTAAAGCCGTCATGTTCTACACAGTCATGATAATCATCAGCATGAAGGTTTTTCATCTAGATTTAGTGCCAGATGGACCACCCTTTATTTCTTTTTTGCCCTCAATTCGGCCTTTTATATGAATCTGTCAACACCTTGTGGTTGTTCTCCTGATTGCTTGCCGCATTGGCTAGTGCTGCAGACT